>NC_061510.1:408078708-408127153 GCF_022539505.1 Lolium rigidum
CCTCATTGTAAAGTAGGAGGCTGTGATGATCTTATGTAACAGAGTCAATGTTGTAATTCTATAGACATGCCTTGGACCCGCATATGTTTCTGTTGTACCACTCTGAGCGATATAATACTAGTGTAACGGTGTTTCATTGGTGTTATATCAGACTTGCATACTACACCATGCAGTGGTATGCCGGGTCACCACATTAATGAAGACATATATGATACTACTTTAATGTTACTAACCACTATGACTAGTCTTATAACTGACAGGCCGGATGCGGTATCAACACGGATATTCAAAATCAGGTGGCATGTCAACTTGAATTTGGATGACGTTGTCCCATACGCGTCAGCAAATGGTCATATATCTCTATACTACCTAAAAATATGTACTACAGTACCTAGAATTTCTATATCTATATCTATCTATATCTACGTCTATATAGATATGCAGTGCCCCTTCCCCTGCTAGTTCTCTGCATTTGGATAGCTTTTGCTCCATGGCGTGGAGTTGTAAATATGGCGTAGAAACCCTGATTGTTTTTCGTTATCAATAGATAATGAAAATCGATCCCCGGTGGATCGCCTGGAAAAAATATCTACATCTATATCTATCACCACTACTAAGAGAAAGAGAGTAGGGTGATCCTACTAATCTAGGCCACACACCACTAATCACACGGTTAGACGTTAATCCCCATCACGGACGAACAACGCCAAACGGGCTAAACCGAATGGACGTGCACGTCCTCAGGAAACCATCCTTAATCAACACGTGATTTAATCTCCCCTTCCGCCTGGCTGCCATCGCATTCAGTCTGGCCGCCGCCTCCTCCCTTTTCCCGACACGCCGCTGCCCGGCCTTGATCTACCCTTCCGCCTAGCCGACGTCGCCCTTTCAACTGATATGTGGCTTATTTTTGTATTTCTAATTTATATAGCAAATGCTAACTATGTCCAGTTGCAATCTAACTACGGATGTGGTTAGTGGACACTGCGAGTATAATGGTGTCATCCGAAATCAGAACGCCTGGAATGGTTTTCCTCCTCTCGCCCCCGCGTGGCAACGGGGGGAAATCGTAGATAGCCGCCGCCGCCAACCCCCAACCCCTCCTTCCTCCTCCCGTCGTCACCATGAGGCGCAGCCGGGATTTGCCTGGTCGTTGCCGGCGACGGCGGGGCCTGCTCGTCCCCTGGCGTTGTGGATCGGCTCGGGAAGGATCCTCCCTGGTTGGATGTGATGCGCTCGCAGGGCACCACGGCGTGTTGGCTGTTCGATGTGCGGCCGCATGAGCGGCGCGCCCGGCGTCGTGAGCGGTGGTGCACCTAGGGCATCAGCGGCGCGGTGCACGGCGACCTGGGCACCGGTCTGGGCGGGGTCCTGGTGATGGTGGTGGTGGCCGCTGGCGGAGGGCCATGCGGCGGTGGAGGTGCGAGGTGGGATGGATCAGATGGGTGTAAGCCCTAGGCCGGTCTTCTCCATTCCCTCTCCGGTGGAGGGTCGGCCGGTTGCAAGGCGTATCGCCGTGTTGCCTCGGCCGGCCTGGGATGGTCGGCGGTGCTGGGCCCGACCTGAATAATGGTGGCGGTCCTCGGGTCTCTCTTATGCGAAGATGAAGACCTACCTGAGGCTTGTCCGTTTTGATCTGGCTGGAGTGATGAGTTCCGGAAATCTCCGCCGGCAAATGGAACAGTGCATGCCTGGAGTTCGCTGGATCGGGTGGTATTCAGTAGTGCGCAACCATGTTTTTATTTCGACCGTTTGGTTCTGGAGAGAGCAACGCGAAGTTCTGTTATGTGTTGCTATCAGATGACATTCTCGTACATGGTGAAATCAGAGGTGAGGAATATCATGAAGGACGGATTGGAGGACTAGTAATGGAGGTTCGAGTCTTTGTATTGTTGAGGGGCTTGCTTGGTGTTCTGAGTTTCACGTCAGTAATATGCAAGTGGGAGCGGAAACACATGTGAAATTCAGAGTCTTACCTTTCAGGGTGAAAATCTAAGGTCTAGCCTTAGCTGTTGTGCCTCGCAATGACCTTGTTAAAGGTATTGTTTTGAAAGCGGGGACTATCTTCAGGGTGAAAATCTAAGATCTTTTGATCGGGCGACAATGACGCTTACGCACTATTTTCTTCTTGGAGGTGTTGCCTTTTGGAGATCCTAGAGTTTAGGTGTTGTCATGGTGGTGGATATATTGTTTCTGCTACGGCTGGAACACCTTGTGGGACTTTTTGTTTTTTAGTTTTCTTTTTATTTTCGGCTAGATGCATCTGCACTACCATTAGGATATTGCGTAGTGCGGAGACTAGGTGTAATTGATATCTTCTTGATATTAATATATTCCCTTTATCAAAACAGAAAATGTAACTACGGATGTGGCTCTATAATGATGAGTCGAAAGGTAATTAAAAATAATATAAAATACACAAGTTTTTTCCTACGGAGGTCATATCTGCAGATCGACGGCGGTAATTGGTCAATGAAGGGGAGCTTGCTCGTAGAAATCCTCTCACGATGAGCAACTGGCATTAAACAAGTACGGTTCTTATTACACATGCAGCTCGGATGCGCAATCAACCATCAACGGGGATATTCAAAATCAAGTGGTGTGCATGTCGACTTGAATTTGGATGACATTATCCCATGCGCGTCAGCAAATGGTCCCACACGCGCTTATGACTTGAAAATTAGAGTTAGGACTGACGTTGCCACTCTATCTTTTTTCTTTTCTTTTAGAGGGAATAAGACTAGTTCCTGGATACTCTCTCTCCTATGAAAACAAAGTGTCGTTCTGGGAGGAGTATAGGAAAATTTGCTAAAGAGCCTGCAAACTTTTCAAAATTATGACCGCGAAAAATATAACGCTTGAAAAAACCTTGAGATGGGTGGTGGTGCTTCATTGCGCCAGGTTTTTTTTTTGTTGTTGAAGGGGGGTGGGAGAAATCTTTTTCAGATTTTTAGTCCCTAACGCGGTGCTACCTTCAAGTGGCACCATTATTCCTTCCTAGAGGGCGTCGTGGGAATCCCCTTTCCATTATACGTGCCAGTCTCGTCTGGACAACATCGTCGTGTCGATGGCGCTTCACTTCTTGAAGGTATTGCCTGGTACGGGGCACTTTGGATTGCTTGTAGCGTGGTGGGCCAAAGACGGATGGGGCAACGGTTGTGGGTCATCATCGTTTCGTCGCTTCACCATTGTCTTTATTTCTTTTCTTTGGTGGCATGTTTGTGTTGTTGCCCCAGCATTTTCTTGGTTTTGATATCTTGTGTCGGTATGGTAGCTTTATTAATATAGCCGGGCGAAAGTCTGTTTCGAGGAACTATATAGAAAAATACATAGACATCTAAAATAAAAAAAAATGCAAACAATATGAAAGTATATTTTCTGATGGTTCTAACAATATTGGTTTTGAGATAATTTTCTATGTAATTAGTCAAAATTTAAAAAGTTTAACTTGGACTGAAAAATATGTGCACCCTATTTTGGAAAGGAGGGAGTAACAAACTAGAAGCTTAACCCCCACCGTCCACCGTTAATGTTTTTCTAATAACTCCGAGACCCCTTGGAAATTTGGAAGACTTGAACTGATCACATTTTAAGGAGAATCAAATCAATTATCATCAGATGTAAGAAGAATTTTTGAAGGAATAATTGGCATTGGTTATGTGCATAGAGTGAACAGGAATAAATATGCAAACTTCCAAGCCTGGTCCTGTAAAATTTAGCTAGTTCTCCAATTACTCGTATACACATACTTTTACAAAGTATTAAATATTAAGACGAGAGTCTAACTTATTTGGTATGAAAGTGAATGTTTAACTCAGCCACCCATGTCTAAATTCCGGACGCAGATGTTGGTTCTTTATTATTTCTAAAACAAATCGTTATATGGCATTTTCCTATCGTATTCCTATCATAAAATATCTATAAAAATATGCAGTAGAGTGATATTGTTTCCCTAAAAAAGTTAAGACATATGCAGCTCAATAAAGAGCCATGGAGATACCCATTGTGTTAGGTTGTACCATCAGTATTTCTATTCGATAATAATAAATAGGGGTTTTGTGTTCTCACTTTTTAGGTGTTGAGAAGTGCTTTATTTAATAATTCATGACAACATAATTACAAAGCATCACTCGTATACAGTAAAAAAGCATCACTCGGATGAAATTTCAAGTTTCAGCACACCAAGCATCTTCTATATCTTTCTCCACAAATTGTGTCATAGCATCGGTCAAGCTATTACACACTTACTAACATGAAACCAGGGAACTTAAAACAAATTACAAATCCTAAAACCCTGTGTCGTAGTAATGGACCAATCAGTTTCAAATACACCCAACTTAATCAGCTACGCTGTAAAAGAAAACAACTTACTTACGAGGAAAGAACAATATGAAGCTAAAGTGATCTCATGGTAAAAACAAACTATCTCGAAGCTTATGTAAAAAAAAAAAGGTCTATCTCTAAGCTGCCAATAAGAACCATATGGTCTAAATATTCACATCCGGGTATAACAAAAGGATGCCATGATCTTCATCCGACGGCTACGAATGTTGAGGGAGAGTTATAGATAATTTCCAAGTCAACAAAGATTTAATTAGTCACGAAAATGAAAATAATAAAAAAGCACCACACATCATGTTTCGAGCCGGCCGGACTCCAACGTTTGCGGAGAAAGACAATGGACTGCACGTCTACCTGAGAACTCACAAGCAATGCTCTCAATGCTGGTTTTACCCCTCGATAACAAAGACAGTTTCCTTTAATATAGCAGGATTCCATGATGGACCGGCCGTAGCTGCCGAACCCATGGTGTGCCGTACTCAACGTTGCTGATCCATGTGGCATGGTTGGCCACATGCAACCGCCGGAATTTCATTCACGACCTGCTCCAGCGGCGGTGGCACTAGCGATAATTGGTCAACGAGCGAGAGATCGCTCCTACTAATCCTGTCACGAAGTACAATAAGCATTCGCATTAAACAAGCACATTGTAATCACTGGTGGGTCCATCGCATGCGACAGTACACGCAAACGAGGATATTCAAAATCAAGTGGCAAAGTCAGCGTCATTAATTTTGGCTGAAATTGTCCATACGCGTCAGTCAATGGTCACACGCTCTTTTGACTTTCAAGCTGGCGGACGTTTCCACTCCTACAACGACAATGCGTTGTTGTGGGCTGATGATGGGCCTATTTTCACAAGGCCGTGGAACTTTTCAAAACAGATCAGGCAAAAGATAACGCGGGAAGATGGGTCGCGGATGCTCATGGACCTGTGACTTGCACATAACAATCGTTGGATGATCTAAAATATAATGGTTGTCAAAATATACTTCAGAGTTAGGACAAGTTAGAATCTTATGAGTTTTTCGAATATATTGTGGTTGTCTTTTTGATACACGTGGATTTTTATAACTATTGTGTGACACGTTGTGAGAAAAAATATAAGCTGTAGCAACGCATGGCCATTTAACTAGTATCAATTAGATACAAAATACAGTTTGCTTGTGCAACAACATTTATACTGTCCATCAATGAAGCATAGAACTAAAAAAAGAAGGGGAAAAAAACAAATAAATGACACCTACCAATAGGATCAGCAACTCACATTAGCAGCATTGCCTAGTAAGGGGGTGGCGGGGTGAACGGGGCGGTGAAGGGAGGGCCTAGTAAGACGGCCGCATGATGAACGGGGCAGTGAAGGGGGGGCCTACTAAGACGGCGGCAGGATGAACAGGGCGGTGAAGGGAGGCCGGGCCTACTAAGGAGTGGCGGTGGTGCCTCCGGAGTAGCCGGGAGCGTTTTCCTCCGGAGCACAAATACCTGGACTCGTGACAAGGTAGTATATTTTCTTATTGAGTCTGTGCTCTCTCACCTCGTCGTTCGTCACCTTGATGGAGTAGAAGATGTTCTCATACTCGAGGATCTTGTTCTGCAACGCCACCGCCTTCTTTTTCGCCTTCTTGCTCTTATGCTTTTGTAGAAACCTGCACCGCGAGGACCTTCGGGCAAGCCTGTCCTCTTCTTTCCTGGTTTTTTTAGCCCCATGTTCCATGATTTGCCGATCGAGTTGAACCATCTCACGGTCAAGCTCTAGTTCTTCTCCACCAAAATCGCTGCCAGCGTCCTCCGCCGGACCAGTGGACCACGCCGGCGCATGCCGCTCTGAATCCTGGATTGCAGTTGCCTCATCATCGTCGCTGTCGCCCTCTTCGCCCTTCCTCCCGAAACGCTTCTTGCGGTTGTTGTTTCCAGAGGATGACGGGGCGGTGGCTGCGCTCGCATTATCTTCGTCGTCGTTTCCGTCGAGAAGCTTCAAGGTGCTCTGCACCTGCCTCTGGTACTCGCTGACCCCGGCGGCGGCGCCCTTGCACGGAAACAACCCGTACACGTCCTTGGCGAAAGCCACGGTATCTGCGGAGGAGGGGAACCCCACGAGGCCGACGAGCCGCGCCGCCAGGTCAGCCGGCGATGCACTGTCCCGCGCGATGCGGACTACCATCTGCACCACCATGTCCACGGGGCAGCCGATGAGCGCAACCAGACGGTCGGACACCTGCTTCTTGAGCCGGGCCTCTGCGCTCTCCATGGCCTGGCCCCTGGGTAGGGTAAAGTCTCGTCGATCTGTCCGCCACGCCGCGAGGGGGAGTCGGTTCCAAACACTGCGGAGGGGAAACGTGTGATCGCGTTATGCGTTGATGGCGTGACCAGATTATATATTTGTATATGTACGGAGTACTAATAATAATCGGAAACTGCCTACGGTCGGCTCTGCGCGAAGCACTCCCCTAATCCCGTGTTGCATGTTATTTCGGAGCTAGTCTCTTCCGATCGGGATTCTGGTTTTTTCGCCTAATTGTTTTTTCTAGCTATTTCCGAATTCAATCTTCCTTTTTTTCCTGCAACTACCTTTTTTGCGCACTGGTAAAGTATATTTCTGCATCTAATAAATACTACCTCCGTTCTAAGCAGGAAGGCTTATACTCCGTAATTAATTTTGGTAAACACTCCCTATCGCCGTCCGATGAGAAGCAGATCGTCGGACCAATCCGAGTCTATCCAATGTTATTCCATCGGACAGTCCACCGTCCGCGTGTAGATTTGCTTCTAACGGTAATTTTTTCCCTTTTGGCCCGTTAGAGCATCTTTAACCGGCGCGCTATTTGTATATTCGGCTTTACAGCGCCCCGTGCTATGCGAATGCAGCGCGCGGCGTCAGCGAGAGCTTCACCGGGTGATGTAAACTGTCGCGCCAAAATGCAGCGTTGAAAAGGTCCTTCTACATATGCGCTAACATGCAGCCCTAAAAACAATACTTTCACATAATTGCACATCTAATAGATCAAAGAAAATCTAAAAATATATTGAAAATATAAATATATTGCATAGTTCGACCCACATTTGCTACAACCGAATTTAAAACTAGACTAAACTAAAACTAATCGGACCAGTCGAAGTAGGAGGAGTTCGGTGTTGTGGACGACACCGGAGTCGACGAGCACTCGAACTCCGAGGAGGAAGAGTCGACGGTGATGGTCGACGGACCAGCGCACTTCTTCTACTACTCCTTCTTCCTCGCGGCCTTCTCCTCCTTCTCCTTCTTCTTGGCCTCCTTCTTGGCCCACCCCACCTCCCGATCTCTCTTCTTCGTCGCCTTTTGCGCCTCCTTCTGCTCTTACTTCTCGGCGAAGAAGGCGACCTCCGCGGCCACGTCCTCCAGGAAGCGCCCCGCCCACTCGAGGCGTAGTCGCTTGTCCCGCTCGGTGACGAGGAAGCGTTGCCCGAGCTCGCGCTGCCGCTGCCTCGCCTCCTGCGTGACAGCCTGCGGCGCCGGTGCGAGGTCTTCCGCCTGCTGCCGCGTCCAAACATCCGAGAAGTTCATCAAGCGCCTAGGACGGCCGAGGCGCCAGGCCACCACGTCGTACGCGCGCGCCGTCTCGTGCGCCGTCTCAAACGTGCTGAGCCCGATGCGCTCCTTGCCGCTCCGGATCTCCGCGTAGAACGACCCGTTCGGACGCGCGCGCGCACCGTTGTAGCCGGAGCTCGAGCGGCGGTGGGGAGGCATCCCGGCGGAGCGGCGCGCGAGGTGAGGTGGAGCGACACGCGGGCCGAAGTGAGGTGGAGCGGTGGCGGAGCAACGCGTGGACTGAAACTTACATGCGGTTGGGTGCGCGCGTGCCTCGTTTACTAGCGCGCTGGAAGCGGCGCGCTAGTTTTAGCGCGTAGGATGGCGCAGAAACCCGCGCGCGGCAATTTTTTTAGTGCGCCTCCTGGAGCTTCGCGCGTCCGCTCCCGGGCTGTATTTTATTTCAGCGGTTTTTTAGAGGGCGAGCATTTTAGCGGCTGTTGGAGATGCTCTTAACCCTCCACCCAAAATTCGCGTCAAGTACCCATCGCCATCCTCTCCTCGTCCCAGATTTTCTGCTCGCCGCCTCTGCTCTTCCCACTGAATCGTCATATGTCCCCACCGTGTCGCAATTCTTATTCCAACCGCGCTACGCCGCTACCTCCCATCCTGGCCGAGAGCACACCTCCACACGGATCGATGTGTGCGTTGACACCCTTGTTGTTCCACCGGGCATCCCTTATTGCCGGCCACCAACGCAGTAGGTTGGGAGGGGGGCTTGGTGGATCAGCAGCTCCCTGGAGGCTTCCGCATTGATGCCTGTAGCATCACATAACCGAAGATTTGAAAAGCCTTTTCCAAGCTCATGTTGAGGATGTTTTGTGCCTCTTACCCAATGGCCGAGCTAGGACATTAATCATGTGGGGGTCAAATCCGTAATTGTGATAGAATCTATTAAATTTTTGGTACTTTTTTATATACAAAATACACAAGTATATGAAGGATTTGCCAAATAGTTGTGCGGTTAGCTGACTGCTGACCCCACAACTATAACGTGGATCCACGACTGCTCTTACCAGTCAGACTTATCTTCACAAAGGGCAACCTTACAATAACTTTGAACAACACGGAATGATCCGTCCCTTATCTATACGTTGTTAGAAAATGAGATCTATCCATCAATTTGTTCATGCGGGTAACACCCCATTTAGTCCTAGTACTTCACATGCGACTCGAATAAGGGTGGTTCGGCTCAAAACCCTAAGCTCTAGCCACCAATCAAGCGCTTAGTTCTCACAACCTTACAATAAGACTCAATATTTCCACCATGCGTGTTGATCATGCTGGTGCCAAAAGCTTACTCACATATCTTGTGGGAACCTCATATTCCTTCCATCTTCAAGTGGGTGTGGGCATCATGGTGCTGGAAGAAATATAATTTTTATTTTGTATCCCTTTACACAATAGACTCAACCCAAGGGATATTTTTTGGAGAAAGAATATACATTCAAAAGATCATCCACTCTTCTCTTTCACCCTTGAATCCACTTCTTAGCAGTTTAAGCCTTCAACTGAATTTCTAGAATCCCATTTTAGAGAATGTTACCGCATCCCGAAATGATCTATCCAGGAAAAAAATTTCAGGAACTCATGATACTTTCTACTTGGCAAATTGGACCACCCAAAATGGTCACAGTTGAAAGAGAATGAGATCAATTTTATTCAGATGCAAGAATAAATTTAAGGAAGAATTTTCCTTGTCAAAAACAAAGAAAATATCAATTATGGTTTGACCTGTAATATTTAGATAGTAGAAGGTTCTAGTTTCCCTCAAAATAAAATACAGGATGTGTGTAGATCAGTAAAGTGCCAAGGAGATACCCTTTGCACTAGGTAGTACAGTCATACCATATGGATAAGTAAGGGTTTTGGTATCTCTCTTTTTTGGTAATGGGTGGAGTTCTATTGATTAATTCACAACAAGTTAATTACAAAGTATCACTTGGATGAAATTTTCAGCTTCAGTAGGTGTCAAAAAAATGCATCTTCAACCAGCCAAGCACCATTGACATCTTCCTCCATGCAAATCATGTGATATCAAGAGCCGACCTGGCACACTTGTCAAACAAAAAGCTAAATAACTCCATCTCTTCTGTAATATAAGTCATATCATGATTTTGAAAAGTCAATTGATGTGAAATTTGACCAAGTTTATAAAAATATCTATTGAGAACTATGATACTATACAAATAAATTATGAAAAGGTATTTCACGATACATCTAATGACATTGACTTCACTTGGTAGATGTTGATACTTATTTTTAGAAGATGGTCAAAGTATACATCATTTGACTTCTGAAAAAAGTGGATTATATTATGGAAAGGAGGGAGTATGTCATTTCTATGATGGAATAAAAATCGAAAGCTAAACTGATCTTCCAATGAAACAAATATATCTCTAAGTTGACACTAAGAACCAAGTGATGTAAATGTTAATATGCATGTATATACAAAAGGATGACATTATCGGGAGTGGTGTTTTGGCACCCGGGAGCATATGTTCCTGGTTTTTAAAATTCATTTTAAATACACTTTTGAAATGTTGAAAAATTCGAACACAAAATTAAGTGGGTACATCTCAAAATTCTACACGTTCAAAAAGTTGTTCCACAGAAAACCGACATTTTGAGTGTCATATGTAAAAAAGACAAAATTTGTTGTAGAAAAAGGTTGTACACGAGACGTTTTGTTTGTCTTTTCACACAAGTCACAAAAATATCGGTTTTTCACAAAACTTGATGTGCGCACGTAAAATGTCGATGCGTAAAAGAGAAAAATCCCATGTGCCGAATTGAATTTCTGGACATTATGTTCATCGGATGGCTACCAATGTTGATTATGAAATACAAGATTTCTAATTCAGAGAAGATTTAGTCCTGAAAGAGGTACCACATGAGTATCATGTTTCGAGCAGGAATCCAATGTAGGTGCAAAAATTAATGGCTCCTTTGATTCGGGATTTTCAGATCGCGGGAATAGGAAGACGTAAGATTGGGCTGAAATGTCATCATCAATCTTACAAGATCAAACTAAGTGATTTTGATCCATTAATAGTATTTGACTATTTGATTGTATAGGAAAACCAAAGAAATTATAAGAAAAAAAGTTGGGGTGGAGGAATTTTCCTTCAAAATAGAGTGTAAAGGAGCCCGTTGTGGGAATTCGAAAGGATTGTAATCATGGGAATCAAACGTCTTTGTAGGAAAAACATAAGGACTCAAATCCTCCAAAAATTCTACATAATTTCTTTGAATCAAAAGTGCCCTAAGGGATCGCATGTATAACAATATGGTCACCTCTTGTTTTGGCCCTGATAGGCAATATCAATATTAAATTTTGCTACTCTGCATAGATAGTTTTATTTTCTAATAAAGCCTTGCAGATCATACATTAACTGCTACCGGTGCCTCGTGATCCATGTGTCTTATTTGACTTGATTCATATTTACACTATATATATTTGAAATCTGAATGAAATCATGGTGAAATCTTGTAAAATATCTTTACGAACCAAGATTAGCCAAAAAAAAAAAAACCAAAAATAACTGAAATAATTCAAATCTATATATTTTTTAAAGGGGAGCATAGCCCTGGGCATTGCATCAATCGATGCACACTGCCTTTTATTGTAAAGTTTTAGAATTTGTAGTATTATACATCTCAAGGATCACACATGGTAGACAGAAACATCAATCAGCGCAAAGACATAATTACTAGGTGCATATGCATCATGCAATCTTCTACAAAGCCGCGAACCACCTTGGCTGTAGAATGTTTTAAAATGTCTAAATTAGACAAGCTTTCATTCATATTGATGAAATTTGAAAGATATACTATATCGATGTGAAAATAAGTCAAATATGAATAGAACTTGGTAAGAATCCCAAAGCACTTGGATGGTGAATTTTTGGCCGGTAAGAAGCGGCTCAGTTAGAAATGCCTTTTCGAGTCTGCATAATAGTATGGAGCACTTGATATCATCATGATCGAGGTCCCTGTAGTGACCAATTGGCCAATAAAGCTTGAGGCTATCTGCCGCGCATGTCCAAACCTTCTTCCAATTCATACCCTGACATTCTGACACGGCCAGCGCCGCAACATCCGAAGAAGCCAAGAACGACTGCATGCGGGACATGCACCCGCGCAGAGAGAAGAGTAGAACAAGACACCCCGGACAGTACACTCTAGGCCCGCTGAGGAGTCCAGCATCTCCAGCGGGCCGACTCAAATCTGCCACCCAAAGGGCCAGTTTCTGTTTATTTGGGTTGGTCCGTGAATTGGATGCGTTGTGCGGTTCGGTTTGCTGGACATAGTGCCCAGCAGTGCGACTCATTCGGTTCGCGCTGGCTTTGTCTAGACCTGATCAGTTGGCAAACTCTATTTTAAATTTCAACACAAAAACATAGCAAATTGACAAGCATAATATGTGGATTTGCCGTCTAGATAGCGCAAACTAGTGGAAAGTATCTCCAGGGCCGATCCTGAGGTTTCAAAGGCCCGGGGCGAAACTAAATTTTAAGGCCCCCAAATTTTTTTACATTCCAAGAAAATTTTGGTGACTACGGTGTCAATATGAATTTCATCCTATAATTTCTTGTCGACCAGTAATTCAAAATGCGCACAGAGGTACAAAGCTTCTAGCCAACAAGATCTCAATTTCACCCTATAATTTTTTACAGACTAGTAATAAAAAATGAGCTCAAAAGGTACAAAGCTACTAGCTTACTAGATCTCAATTTTTTCATGTATTATAGACTAGTAAAATCGAAAATTAGTGCAAAGGTACAAAATTACTAACCTACTCCATCGTCTCAATAGAAGAAATCTGATTATCACGTCAAACTTAAAAATCATATCTCTCAACAATATATATGTAAACAATGTACTCCGTACAATGAGTCGGTTATTATGATCATGCGACAACAACGCCAATTTAACCATACAACTTCAAATTTTAATCGTTAGACTCCTATATAATTTGATCGACTATTACTCAATCATGATTCCAAGATTACGGCATAGGCTAGAAAATTAGAAAGATGCCTTACAGTTCCCTGGAATCACGCCGTCTCGGTGGCAGCCTGGCTGATCTTCACTCAGATCACAACGCCATACGGGTAGCGACATAGACACCTAGGTAACTCGAGCTCCGGCGGCTGGTGTTTGGGATTGACTGAAGAAATCGAAGATCCGGACTAGAACGAACGGGAGCATCGTAGACCTCTAGCGGAGATGAATCGCCAGCCTCACATGAATGAAACCATGGTGCGCTGGGTCCTGTATCGTTTTCTGCTGTGCATGTTGTGAAATTGGGCCAGACGAGCAATAACATAACACATGTACATGGGCCCCCTGATTTTCCTGGGCCCGGGGCGGCCGCCCCTCCAGCCCTGCCCCAGGGCCGGGCCTGAGTATCTCCAAAATGTGCAAAGTTGGACAATATCTTACAATATATCTAAAAAGTGGCAAGTTTCACCCAAGAAGTAGCTACTTTAACCCAAATGGTAACCATCTATGCCAATACCCTTCAATCTTCACGAGCAAGGATCATCTTCTGCCTCTTCTCGATCCAAGCCCTTTGCACGAGATCGGTGATGGTGGCCAAGTCTGTGAGCGTGATCCAGTTCTCCTCGGCCATGATCTTGGCTTTAACCTCCAACACCTTTGACTTGGCATCAGCATCCATGATCCTTGCCTTGGCCTCGGCCTCGATGAGCTTAGACTTGGCAATGGCCTCTTACACCTCAAGAGCTCTCATTTGAAGATCAGCAAAGCTCTTTTCGGTTGCCTCTTTCTCTTTCCGCCGCCTCTCTTCCTTCTTGGCGATGGCTTCTTCCTTCTTGACCATCAACTCCCTCAAGGTTTCTTGGAACGCCATTGAGGAAGCTTGACTGCATCTCGGTCTTGGTTACCTTGTGGCTAGCCGTCCGTTTGGCACGGCCTGCCTCTTCGGTTGCATCGGCGCCTAGGCTTTGCCATCGTACTCAAGGTCGATGGTGTCGTCCGTTGATGAATTGCCATTTCCATTCTTCTTCCACTACAAGAAAAGTTCTGATAGGCAACATCCCAAAATCGTCCGCTAAGGGGTATTTTTCGTCGCCCATGGGCCTAACCCGACGATATGGGTTCTGTTGTCGAAACTGCGTCAGGCAAAGTCCTACCACGTTTTTTTCGGTCCGTCGCGCTTGGGCGCCCTTCCGCCACGGAAAATCGGACCGTTGCGAAGTGTTTCCGGGAGCCCGTTGACTGCGCGACGTCATGCAAGCGCCACGTGGCAGACGCCGTTAACTGGCAGTTAACGGCGTTAACCGGCTAAACCCCGTGGTAGATGGTAGGCCCACACGAGGCCTGCCACGTCTTAAGCGGGCCGGCTCATTAAGTTTGCGGGCCGGGCCAGCTGACTTAGTTTGACCGGTCAACTATATAGCTGGGCTGGTCCATTAGTTACGTGGGCCGGGCCTAACCTCTCAGGTTGATCGGTCAAAACTTTAATGGGCCGGCCCACTAAGCATGTGGGCCGGGCCGAATGCACTCGTTTGACCGGTCAACAGGCAAAAGGGCCGGCCCACAAGACATGTGGGACCCACTTTCCTGTTATCGGGCCGGCCCATTTACAAAGTGGGGCCCACCTTAAAGCAAGTGGGCCGGCCCAAGAAGGTATTGGGCCGACCCAATTAGCACGTGGGTCCCACTTTCCTGCTATCGGGCCGGCCCATTTAGTACGTGGGGTCCACAATAGATCAAATGGGCTGGCCCAACAAGCCAGTGGCCGGGCCAAAAACACATGTGGGTCCCACTTTCCTGCTATCGGGCCGGCCCATTTAGTACGTGGGGTCCACAATAGATCAAATGGGCTGGCCCAACAAGCCAGTGGGCCGGGCCAAAAACACAGGTGGATCCCACTTTCCTGTTAATGGGCTGGCCCATTTAGTATGTGGGGTCCACCATATAGCAAGTGGGCCGGCCCAAGAAGATAGTGGGCCGGGCCAAAAACACAGGTGGGTCCCACTTTCCTGTTAAAGGGCCGGCCCATTTAGTATGTGGGGTCCACCATATAGCAAGTGGGCCGGCCCAACAAGTAAGTGGGTCGGGCCAAAAACATAGGTGGGTCCCACTTTCCTGTTAAAGGGCCGGCCCATTTAGTGCGTGGGGTCCACCACAAAACTTTTTGGTCTGGCCCAACAAGTTAGTGGGCCGGCCCAATTAGTATATGGGGTCCACGGTAAATCAGGTGGGCTGGCCCGACGAGTTAGCGGGCCGGCCCAATAAGCTTGTGGGGCCCACTTTTCTGTTATTGGGCCGGCCCAGTAGTGGGTGGGGTCCACCTTAAAGCAAGTGGGCTGGCCCAATAAGTAAGTGGGCCAGCCCGTTTTGTTGGTGTTTATATGCCGGCATAATAGGCGCTTTAGGATTTTGCGGGCCGGCACATATGTGATTTCGCTTAATTGGGCCGCTTAAGTGATGGGAATTTGTGATTTAGATACTGAGAATATTTACGCAACACATGATTTCTGTCGGATAGCCTCACTTACCACAAGCACCAAGAAAAAATGCGCGAAAGAACTATAAAAACTAACTGAATATTACATCAGCTGCAAGGTTTTGAAAAAATATTACAGAACCCAGAGAAATTGAATGGTAATTAAACCTAGCAATACAATGAAGCGATCCAGCAATCTTTTAAGTTGTCCATGCAGCACCTATATCTGAAACAAAGACATTACAAGTTAAGACAACAACAATGGAAAGGCAAAGAAACTACAATATTGTTTGCCAAAGAATTTGGAACTCATCATTTCCTCGTTATAACAAGATCATTGTAATACGCACAATAAGCAAACAAAGAGTGTATGCCGCATATCAACAGCCAATATAACAGAGCACGTTAGAATGAAACAACAGACTTACTACTGTCGAGTCCCATGCAAACCAACATGTTCAGGGAGTACAAAATTGGCATGAACAACATAGTAGCAGGCTATAAATTTTGTAACAACGAATGAGCAAGATGAAGTTATGATGGCTACATCTACAGAGCAGGGAATGTAAACCAAAAATAGAAGTTACGATGGAAAAAGCTAAAGAGGAGGAAATGTGAACCAACATATGCCAAGTGCAATTACTTCAAGTTGACCGTGAACTAAATAATACTCCTGAACTTATAGTGAAGGGGATGCCAATCAAGATGTTTTGGGATATAAACTTGTAATGAGCAACACATAGAGGATAGTTAATGCTGGAGCTTAGGATGGACCAGATACAGAATATATTGGGATCACCTGTGAACTTGTATAAGAGGGAATGCAAACCAATATGTTCAGCATTTCATATGTGAGCGTCATGCCAAGCCAGAGAAACAATTCAATAATGCAGCTTTTGAAGAACAAGATGGCACACAAAATTATTATCTAGTAGTATGACAAGTTTATTTGTACTACAGGCTAGATAGCAGAGTGATAGCATGCCAAACTAAGTCCTTACTTTGTTAGCTTACAATGAACTAGATAAAAAACAATGGCATCAACTGTAGTACAGGGAATGCAAGCCAACATGTTCATGGAGTAAAAAATTGGTACAAACAACATAGTAGCAGGCCATAATTTTTGTAACAACGACTGAGCAAGATAAAGTTATGATGGCTAGATCTACAGAGCAGGGAATGTAAACCAAATATAGAAGTTACGATGCCAAAAGCTATAGAGTAGGGAATGCGAACCAACATGTGCAATTACTTAAAATTGGCCATGAACTAAATAATAGCGAGGATGTTACTATAATAGCTAGGAATAAAACAGATAGGAGTTATAATGGCATCACTCATAAACTTGTAGATAAGGGAAACAAATCAATTTGTTTCGGGATATAAAGTTGTAATGAGCAACACATATAGGATAGTTAATGCTACGGCTTAGGATGGACCAGAAACGGAATATAGTGGGATCACTCGTGAACTTGTAGAAGAGGGAATGCACACCAATATGTTCACCATTCTATATGTGAGCGCCATGCCAATTAAGAGAAACAAGTTAATATTGCAGCTTTCGAAGAATCGGATGGCGAGACAAAATTATGATGGAAGTAGGCTGCTGTGACGAGTTCAAATAAATTTGTACTTGCAGGATGGCAAAGCGATAGCATGCGGGAACTAATAGCGAGCGATTACTTTGTTAGCTTACAACGAAGTAGATAGAAATAACAATGGCATCGCCTGTAGTACAGGGAATGCAAACCAACATGTTCAGGGAGAACAATATTGGCATGAACAAAATAGTAGCAGCCTATAATTTTTTTAACTACGACTGAGCAAGATAGAAGTTATGATGGCTACATCTACAGAGCAGGGAATGCATACCAAAATGTTCAATCTCTTAAAGTTAGCAATGAACTAGAAAATAGCAAGGTGTTACGGTCATAGCTAGGAATGAACTAAAAGAGCTTCAGACAAACAAGCATCTGAACCCAGAACATGGAGCTAAAACAAAGGACTTACATTAGGAGAAGCACTCTGTGGGAGTCGATCTTCCTGGGGTTGATAGATCCGGTGATGAAGTACGCTACATGTGCTACTTGGGGTTGGAGAGACGGCCTTTACAATTCATGGTTACTCATCTCATCTGCAAAAACGTAACGGCGCGTCGTTAGCACAAACACGTTCCCCCAAGATTAAACAAGAACTTGCAGGCAAGCAATAGAAAAGCGACAGTAGAAGAGTTTAGATCATGCACGGCACCGGTGAAGCAGATCTGGTTCATGCACAGCGGTGTCGGTGAGCAAGATCCGATGCGGTGGACGAAACCGCAGCTGAAGCGACTGCGGTAGACTGCTGGATGAGCATATGGTTTCGAGGTTCGGCGGGGATGATCCGGCCCGGTTGATGACGGCGTCGATGAAGCGGCTCCGGCAGGCAGCTGGATGACGAGGATCGCGAGGCCTCGGGTAGGCCAGGGAAGTCCGGCGGGGATGTTCCGGTGCGGTGGTCGTGGAGGTGGGGGAGAGAGGGACTTGGGAAGTTCCGGTGGGTGGTCTGAGGGAAATGATTTTTTTTGGGGGGGGGGGGGGGGTTCCGGGCTAGGGAGGTGGTGATCGAAAAAATGACGGGCAAACCCCCCCACCAACCGACTTTTCTGTCATCTCCACAGGGTTAGAATGGGAATTTGGAAGCGTGTGAAATTTTTGTATTTTGTGGGCGGGAAGTTTTGCCGCTATGAGATTTTGAATTTGGCTACCGTCCAACTATAATGATAAAAAATTGTGAGACCGTACTAGTACCTCTGTTCAAGGCCGAGTACAAAATCAAATCATCATCACCTTGAATATCGGTCACTACCATGATCATGATCTATCTCTCGAAATTAGTGTATCCGCTAGATCTTGCAAAGTATAATGATAAAAAGAATTGTGAGACCGTACTAGTACTTCTCTTCTAGGCCGAGTGCAACATCAAATCATCATCACGTTGAAAATTTGTTACCATGATCATGATCTACCTCTGAAAATGGGCGCATCCGCTAAAACTTGCAAAGTATAATGATACAAAATTGTTAGACCGTACTAGTACTTATGTTCAAGGTCGAGTGCAACATCAAATCATCATTACATTGAATATTGTGTTACCATGATGATGATCTATCTCTGAATTTGGCGCATCCGCTAAATCTCGCAAAGTATAATGATAAAAAAATTGTGAGAATGTACTAGTACTATGTTCAAGGCCGAGTGCAGGATCAAATCATCATCACGTTGAAATTTGTTACAACGATCATGACATATCTCTAAAATTGGCGCATCCGCTTTATTTTGCACGTGGCGCATCTCGGTGCGAAGCAACAGGTCGGTGATATCAAGGTTGAGGCGTCGGTAGCGTCATCGGGCTCTCTTCTCTTGATAGATCTTCTACATAGCGCGGTGCACCGCCTGCCGAGAAGAAGTCACATGTGAGACCGAGGTGGAGACGTCGCAGGCATCCTCGAGGCGCGGCCGCCCTTCTACGAGCCAACGTCGACTCAAGGTATGAATCCATGCGTTCTCGCGCCCTTCTAACGATGAAGTGGGGTGCCTTAGATTTATTGTTCTTCTCTTACAATTATTTCGAGCTGAACATGTGTGCTCTTTCTCTGAATATATTGCTTGAAAAGCTAACCAAGTTACTTAAATTCACTTTGTTCTTAATCGTGTGTGCTAATTTTGTTATTTTTGCTGACGGTGGTGCGCGCAATGAGATTTATTTGTGGGTGTGTTGAGCTGTTAGGCCTAAGTCGAAATCCTCAGCTAAACGAGGCCTCAACTTAACACATAAAAAAAGGTGTTCAATCTCGCCCACAATGTCCTCTTCTTTCCTCTTCCTTTATTGGAACTTGTTTTGCAGACAAGGAAAGTGGCACGTGTAATGTGAGTAAAACCCTCTTAGCCAAAATCAGCTATGAGCACGATTTTAGGTATTGTAGATGCCCCAATTGACTCTCATCCCCAATGTAGTCTTTTTTATGTCGGTATAGACTTCTTTACTGGATGTATACTATCGTACATGGCATGCATTTGCCTAATGAGCAGCATTGTATTGCTATTCTAGCCAACCTGATCGATCTGTCAAGCTTCATGCACGAGATGCCATGTTTAATTTACTCCCTCGCTCTGAACTTTAAACATGACCAGGAGCATGAGGGCCACATTAACCCACGATCCTGAAAATTTGTTGGTCTATCCCGAGAAACGAGGAGGTTTAAGGAAACGAGGAGTCCAGCGCGTGCGGAAGGTGCTTTAATCGTGCGAGCATGCAGGGGCAAAATGAGGAAACTAGCGATTACTTTCTCTCCTGCCAGTCTTATACCTTAATAAATGGGCAAACTAAGCACGTTGTAGCTAATCCTTTTATTAATTAAGCAGCTATATTAGTCAATAAGATTGCCTTATGTTTTTCCTCAGTTTTCGCCAAGCCCTTATTTGTAACCCGCAGAAAGAGCTCAGATGGGAGGATTCCCGTTTAGTTGAGCATTCCGTGCTGACGTGTGGGGCTAGTAGAAAGGGACCGCGTGGGACAGGACGAGACCGCGTTTGGTTGTACGTGAGCAGGAGCTGGGTTCTGTCTCTCTCGGCGCGAATTGGCATTTTTAAGAGCACCTTTTCCCCCTCTGTCTCTTTGTCTTTTTTAACCAAATTAGTATCAAATCTAGAGAAGCTTGCATTTCTGTCTTTCTTCAATTATTTGTGCCTTTTGGCCCTCGTTGTTTGCCCAATATGGCAGCAAATCCAGTACTCCCTCTGGTCCATATGTATGTAGTTAAATCTAGAAGCAAATCTCCAGGGTAATGTACGACAAATTCACAGTCATAGTAAATCTAGAAAACAAAGTAGGGCCAACAAAATATAGTAGAATAGGGATAGATAATAGGGATCCCTCCCTAGATAATAAGCTGCATACACAGCAGCCAACATAGTAACAGGTTCGAGGTTCTTCACAACACCATCATACTAACAACATAATGATATGTCTCCGACGTATCGATAATTTCTTATGTTCCATGCCACATTATTGATGATATCTACATGTTTTATGCACACTTTATGTCATATTCGTGCATTTTCTGGAACTAACCTATTAACAAGATGCCGAAGTGCCAGTTCCTGTTTTCTGCTGTTTTTGGTTTCAGAAATCCTAGTAACGAAATATTCTCGGAATTGGACGAAATCAACGCCCAGGTTCCTATTTTTCCCGGAACCATCCAGAACACCCGAGAGCCGCCAGAGGGGAGCCATGGGGGCCCCACACCACACCCGGCGCGGCCGGAGGGGGGCCGCGCCGCCCTATGGTGTGGGCCCCCGTAAGCCCTCCTGCGCCGCCTCTTCGCCTATATAAAGCCTCCGTCGCGAAAACCCCGATACGTTCGACGAAACCCACGTAAACCTTCCAGAGCCGCCGCCATCGCGAAGCCAAGATCTGGGGGACAGGAGTCTCTGTTCCGGCACCCTGCCGGAGCGGGGAAGTGCCCCCGGAAGGCTTCTCCATCGATACCGCTGCCATCTCCACCGCCATCTTCATCACCGCTGCTGCTCCCATGAGGAGGGAGTAGTTCTCCATCGAGGCTCGGGGCTGTACCGGTAGCTATGTGGTTAATCTCTCTCCATGTACTTCAATACAATGATCTCATGAGCTGCTTAACATGATTGAGATTCATATGAGCTTTGTATCGCTACTAGTTGTGTGCTACTCATGTGATGTTATTAAAGTAATCTATTCCTCCCGCATGGTGTAAAGGTGACTAGTGTGTGCACCATGTGGTTCTTGTCGTAGGCTATGATCATGATCTCTTGTAGATTGTGGAGTTAATTATCATTATGATAGTATTGATGTGATCTATTCCTCCTTCATAGTGTAATGTGGGCAGTGTGTGCACTATGTTAGTTCTTGGTTTATTTTGCAATGATCTATTATGCTCTAAGGTTATTTAAATATGAACATTATTGTGGAGCTTGTTAACTCCGGCATTGAGGGTTCGTGTAATCCTACGCAATGTGTTCATCATCCAACAAAAGAGTGTATGTAGCACATATGAGAAAGAGTTATTTATTATGCGATCAATGTTGAGAGTGTCCACTAGTGAAAGTATGATCCCTAGGCCTTGTTCCTAAATATCGCTATCGCTGCTTGTTTCATTGTTTTACTCGTGATACTACTCGCTGCAATACTACCACCATCAACTACACGCCAGCAAGCTATTTTCTCGGCACCGTTGCTACTGCTCATATATATTCATACCACCTGTATTTCACTATCTCTTCGCCGAACTAGTGCACCTATTAGGTGTGTTGGGGACACAAGAGACTTCTTGCTTTGTGGTTGCAGGGTTGCATGAGAGGGATATCTTTGACCTCTTCCTCCCCGAGTTCGATAAACCTTGGGTGATCCACTTAAGGGAAAACTTGCTGCTGTTCTACAAACCTCTGCTCTTGGAGGCCCAACACTGTCTACAGGAAAGGAGGGGGAAAGTAGACATCAAGCACTTTTCTGGCGCCGTTGCCGGGGAGGAAAGGTAAAAGGCACTCATACTCCGGTTCCAGGTAAAGTACTTTTCTGGTGC
Organism: Lolium rigidum; assembly: GCF_022539505.1. Lineage (NCBI taxonomy): Eukaryota > Viridiplantae > Streptophyta > Magnoliopsida > Poales > Poaceae > Lolium > Lolium rigidum. The sequence goes on from NC_061510.1 coordinate 408,100,690, forward strand.
CATTGTGTTTGTGCTCGAAGCTATTTCCTTTAGATCCTGCAATTGCAACTTTTTGTTTCTTGTTTACACTAGTTAGGCATAATGGAAAACATCTGTGAGCTCTTTGTACTATTTCCTGAGTCAAGACATGAGTGGTTTAATGCGAAAATTAAAAAACCCATGGAACATGTTAGCATGAATACTTTGAACACCATTGTTGCTAATGATATGGAAAATTCTAAGCTTGGGGAAGCTGGTTTTGATGAGCATGATCTTTTTAGTCCCCCAAGCATTGAGGAGAAAATTTTCTTTGATGATACTTTGCCTCCTATTTATGATGATTATAATGATAGTAGCCTTTTGGTTCCACCTGTTATGGAGGATGAATTTGATTATGATTACAATATGCCTCCTATATTTGATGATGAGAATAATAATGATAGCTACTTTGTTGAATTTGCTCCCACTATTACTAATAAAATTGACTATGCTTATGTTGGGAGTAGTAATTATTTTATGCATGAGACTCATGATAATAATGCTTTATGTGATAGTTATATTGTTGAATTTGCTCATGATGCTACTGAAAGTTATTATGAGAGAGGAAAATATGGTTGTAGAAATTTTCATGTTACTAAAATACCTCTCTATGTGCTGAAATTTTTGAAGCTACACTTGTTTTATCTTCTTATGCTTGTTACTTTGCTCTTCATGAACTTGCTTATTTACAAGATTCCTATGCATAGGAAGCATGTTAGGCTTAAATTTGTTTCACACTTGCCTCTTGATGCTCTCTTTTTCTTCAAATACTATTTCTTGCGAGTGCATCATTAAAACTGCTGAGCTCATCTTAATGGCTATAAAGAAAGAACTTCTTGGGAGATAACCCATGTGTTATTTTGCTACAGTACTTTGTTTTATATTTGTGTCTTGGAAGTTGTTTACTACTGTAGCAACCTCTCCTTATCTTAGTTTTGTGTTTTGTTGTGCCAAGTAAAGCCGTTGACAGAAAAGTAAGTACTAGATTTGGATTACTGCGCAGTTCCAGATTTCTTTGCTGTCACGAATCTGGGTCCACCTCCCTGTAGGTAGCTCAGAAAATTAAGTCAATTTACGTGCATGATCCTTAGATATGTACGCAACTTTCATTCAATTTGAGCATTTTCATTTGAGCAAGTCTGGTGCCATTTTAAAATTCGTCAATACGAACTGTTCTGTTTTGACAGATTCTGCCTTTTATTTCGCATTGCCTATTTTGCTATGTTGGATGAATTTCTTTGATCCACTAATGTCCAGTAGCATTATGCAATGTCCAGAAGTGTTAAGAATGATTGTGTCACCTCTGAATATGTTAATTTTTATTGTGCACTAACCCTCTAATGAGTTGTTTCGAGTTTGGTGTGGAGGAAGTTTTCAAGGGTCAAGAAAGGAGGATGATATACTATGATCAAGAAGAGTGAAAGCTCTAAGCTTGGGGATGCCCCGGTGGTTCATCTCTGCATATTTCAAGAAGACTCAAGCGTCTAAGCTTGGGGATGCCCAAGGCATCCCCTTCTTCATCGACAAATTATCAGGTTCCTTCTCTTGAAACTATATTTTTATTCGGTCACATCTTATGTGCTTTACTTGGAGCGTCTGTATTGCTTTTATTTTTGTTTGTGTTTGAATAAATTGGATTACATCATGCTTGTGTGGGAGAGAGACACGCTCCGCTGGTTCGTATGAACACATGTGTTCTTAGCTCATAATATTCATGGCGAAGTTTCCTCTTCGTTAAATTGTTATATGGTTGGAATTGGAAAATGATACATGTAGTAATTGCTATTAATGTCTTGGGTAATGTGATACTTGGCAATTGTTGTGCTCATGTTTAGGCTCTTGCATCATATGCTTTGCACCCATTAATGAAGAAATACATAGAGCATGCTAAAATTTGGTTTGCATATTTGGTTTCTCTAAGGTCTAGATAATTTCTAGTATTGAGTTTGAACAACAAGGAAGACGGTGTAGAGTCTTATAATGTTTTCAATATGTCTTTTATGTGAGTTTTGCTGCACCGGTTCATCCTTGTGTTTGTTTCAAATAAGCCTTGCTAGCCTAAACCTTGTATCGAGAGGGAATACTTCTCATGCATCCAAAATACTTGAGCCAACCACTATGCCATTTGTGTCCACGATACCTACCTACTACATGGTATTTTCCGCCATTCCAAAGTAAATTGCTTGAGTGCTACCTTTAAAATTCCATCATTCACCTTTGCAATATATAGCTCATGGGACAAATAGCTTAAAAACTAGTGTGGTATTGAATATGTACTTATGCACTTTATCTCTTATTAAGTTGCTTGTTGTGCGATAACCATGTTCACTGGGGACGCCATCAACTACTCTTTGTTGAATATCATGTGAGTTGCTATGCATGTTCGTCTTGTCTGAAGTAAGAGAGATCTACCACCTTATGGTTAAGCATGCATATTGTTAGAGAAGAACATTGGGCCGCTAACTAAAGCCATGATCCATGGTGGAAGTTTCAGTTTTGGACAATATCCTCAATCTCATATGAGAAAATTATTAATTGTTGTTACATGCTTATGCATAAAAGAGGAGTCCATTATCTCGTTGTCTATGTTGTCCCGGTATGGATGTCTAAGTTGAGAATAATCAATAGCGAGAAATCCAATGCGAGCTTTCTCCTTAGACCTTTGTACAGGCGGCATAGAGGTACCCCTTTGTGACACTTGGTTAAAACATGTGCATTGTGATGATCGGGTAGTCCAAGCTAATTAGGACAAGGTGCGGGCACTATTAGTATACTATGCATGAGGCTTGCAACTTATAAGATATAATTTACATGATGCATATGCTTTATTACTACCGTTGACAAAATTGTTTCATGTTTTCAAAATCAAAGCTCTAGCACAAATATAGCAATCGATGCTTTTCCTCTATGGAGGACCATTCATTTACTTTTATTGTTGAGTCAGTTCACCTATTTCTCTCCACCTCAAGAAGCAAACACTTGTGTGAACTGTGCATTGATTCCTACATATTTGCATATTGCACTTGTTATATTACTCTATGTTGACAATTATCCATGAGATATGCATGTTATAAGTTGAAAGCAACCGCTGAAACTTAATCTTCCATTGTGTTGCTTCAATACCTTTACTAAGAATTTATTGCTTTATGAGTAACTCTTATGCAAGATTTATTGATGCTTGTCTTGAAAGTACTATTCATGAAAAGTCTTTGCTATATGATTCAATTGTTTACTCATTGCATATACATTGTTTTGATCGCTGCATTCATTACATATGTTTACAATATGATCAAGTTTATGATGGCATGTCACTCCAGAAATTATCTTTGTTATCGTTTTACCTGCTCGGGACGAGCAGAACTAAGCTTGGGGATGCTGATACGTCTCCGACGTATCGATAATTTCTTATGTTCCATGCCACATTATTGATGATATCTACATGTTTTATGCACACTTTATGTCATATTCGTGCATTTTCTCGGAACTAACCTATTAACAAGATGCCGAAGTGCCGTTCTCGTTTTCTCGCTGTTTTTGGTTTCGAAATCCTAGTAACGAAATATTCTCGGAATTGGACGAAATCAACGCCCGGGTTCCTATTTTTCCCGGAACCATCCAGAACACCCGAGAGCCGCCGGAGGGGAGCCCCGGGGGCCCCACACCACACCCCGGCGCGGCCGGAGGGGGCCGCGCCGCCCTATGGTGTGGGCCCCCGGAAGCCCTCCTGCGCCGCCTCTTCGCCTATATAAAGCCTCCGTCGCGAAAACCCTGATACGTTCGACGAAACCCACAGAAACCTTCCAGAGCCGCCGCCATCGCGAAGCCAAGATCTGGGGGACAGGAGTCTCTGTTCCGGCACCCTGCCGGAGCGGGGAAGTGCCCCCGGAAGGCTTCTCCATCGATACCGCTGCCATCTCCACCGCCATCTTCATCACCGCTGCCTGCTCCCATGAGGAGGGAGTAGTTCTCCATCGAGGCTCGGGGCTGTACCGGTAGCTATGTGGTTAATCTCTCTCCATGTACTTCAATACAATGATCTCATGAGCTGCTTAACATGATTGAGATTCATATGAGCTTTGTATCGCTACTAGTTGTGTGCTACTCATGTGATGTTATTAAAGTAATCTATTCCTCCTGCATGGTGTAAAGGTGACTAGTGTGTGCACCATGTGGTTCTTGTCGTAGGCTATGATCATGATCTCTTGTAGATTGTGGAGTTAATTATCATTATGATAGTATTGATGTGATCTATTCCTCCTTCATAGTGTAATGTGGGCAGTGTGTGCACTATGTTAGTTCTTGGTTTATTTTGCAATGATCTATTATGCTCTAAGGTTATTTAAATATGAACATTATTGTGGAGCTTGTTAACTCCGGCATTGAGGGTTCGTGTAATCCTACGCAATGTGTTCATCATCCAACAAAAGAGTGTATGTAGCACATATGAGAAAGAGTTATTTATTATGCGATCAATGTTGAGAGTGTCCACTAGTGAAAGTATGATCCCTAGGCCTTGTTCCTAAATATCGCTATCGCTGCTTGTTTACTTGTTTTACTCGTGATACTACCGCTGCAATACTACCACCATCAACTACACGCCAGCAAGCTATTTTCTCGGCACCGTTGCTACTGCTCATATATATTCATACCACCTGTATTTCACTATCTCTTCGCCGAACTAGTGCACCTATTAGGTGTGTTGGGGACACAAGAGACTTCTTGCTTTGTGGTTGCAGGGTTGCATGAGAGGGATATCTTTGACCTCTTCCTCCCTGAGTTCGATAAACCTTGGGTGATCCACTTAAGGGAAAACTTGCTGCTGTTCTACAAACCTCTGCTCTTGGAGGCCCAACACTGTCTACAGGAAAGGAGGGGGAAAGTAGACATCACATAACAACAAGGGATCCCTAGCTAACAACAAAATAGAAGCTGCTTTGCAGCAGCAGCACACGTCCAGGACTCCGCCTACCCCATCTACCTCTGCCTCCACTTGTTGCTCCCCTTGGGAGCCTTGGGCTTGAGCGGAGGCATGCGCCCGGCGGAGATCTCCACCCGCTGGACGCTGCGGAGGTGCATGCCGAGCGCCTTGTGCTTGGCGCGGAAGGAGTAGGGGTTCACCGACGCGCCGACCTTGGGGAAGATGTTGCCGATGTTCTCGGCATGCGTGAGGAGGCAGTTGAAGTCAGAGCCGCCGAGTCTCCTAGTGCAGAAGGGGCAACTGTAGACACCCTTGGCGAAGTAGGAGACGTACTGGCCGACCTGCAGCCTCCGCAGCACCTGGCGAGTCTTGGTGTGATGGTCCTCGTCGTCGCTGCCGACGTCGCTGCCAGACACCTGATCCATATCAAACGGGAACTATGAGTGAAGGAGTTGCAACGATGTCTAACGTGCATGATAACAAAGTAAGGAAAAACAGAGCCAGCCTCAGTTAGAGTGGAGACGATTATATGTCTACAGGGATGGTGTTAGCGAACCAAAGCTCATGCACAACAGATTTGTACACAACAATGGTTCGCTGAACCCACTCTGTAAAAATTTGTGCCCAACGATTCATCATAGGCAAAGAAACAGATTCCAGATTATTTGCAAAATTAAACGGTTGATATCTTTTGATTCGTGCATAACTGATTGAGATCCCATGATTACTTGCATAAATTAACTGATTGAGATCTCATTATTACTTGCATAAATTAACCGAACGGCCGAACTCCAAATCTTCAACGAAATCAATAAGGGGTCAAAGCAAAATGGAATAAAATCGGCGCAAATATTAATCCAATACTCATCCATCTACAGATCGGCACTAATAGCTACTAGGGAACCAGCAAAAATAGGGTTCAAAGAGGAATGGGGAACAAAAAAAGGGAGCAAACCATAGTTACCTCGTTCCATGGGTCGTCCATGCAGGTGTCGTAGGGGTTCGGAGGCGGGATGTACGACACCTCCTCACAGGGGTCCCATCCCGGCGGGATCCGACCGCCACCGGCGGTGGCGACGGCCGTTGAGGGGACGGCATCGACGAGGGAGGCGTCGCGCTTGGAGCCGACGGCGTCATGGACGATGGGATTCGCATTCTCCTTGCACATCATCTCGCCGGCAGAGAGGGAGAGGGTTTTTCGCTTTGGAGAAGATGATGGGACGTGAGAGGAGGCGTTGCATGAGCTAGTGAGAGTGACAGAGAGAGTGCGAGGAGGCGTCTATAAAGGCGAGGGGTGGTTAATGCAACCCGCGTCCTACGCGTCCACCATTGATCGTCTGCACGTCTTGGGCTTCTGCAACGCGACACGCATCCACGATTGCACATCTTCGACTTCTGCACCGCGACCCGCGTCTATGCGTCAACAATTGCACATCTTCCACTTCTGCACCGCAATACGCGTACTCGAGTCTAACCCTGGAAATTTAGCATTTTTTGTGTGCTCAGTTTTCCCCTTGAGTACTAATACTGGCTAGTGCAATATACTCAGTTTCACCTCAAGTGGATGGTCAACAGAGAGTCAACAAATGGGATTAACTAGTTAAATGAGTCAACAAATGGGATTATCAAGCTTACTTATTCGTTTTCACGTGTTAAACTTGTCTAAATCTTGGTCAAACCTAGGATTTGATCAAGATTCAAATGGGCATAAAATTTAAAAAAAACAGAAAAATGAAAAACCAAAGCACATAGTCTTGTTATGTCATATTGTAAGCATTACAGTTGATAAACAAGGTCTAGACATATTCAAACCATACAAATCATGTATCTACCCTCTAACCCTAAACTATGTCTTATGACGTCAATCATGAAGAGAAGTGGTTTTGGGTTTCAAACATGGAAATTTCAAAAACCTCCCAAAAACATCATTTTAGAGTGACAAAGAAGGATACATGCTCCCCTTTTCATTTTCATGTTTTAAACGTGTACGTTTAAATCTTGGTCAATCCTAGGATTTGGCCAAGATTCAAATGGGCATCAAAATTTAAAAAAATCAAAAAAATGAAAAACCAAGGCACATAATTTTCTTATGTCATATAGTAAGCATTCAAGTTGATAAACAAGGTCTATAAATATTCAAGCCAGACAAATCATGTATCTATACCCCTAACCCCTAAACTCTGTCTTATGAAGTCAAGCATGAAGAGAATTGGTTTTGGGTTTCAAACATGGAAATTCAAAAAAAAAACCAAAAGCTTCATTTTAGAGTGACTAAGAAGGATCCATGCTTACCTTTGCATTTTCATATTTTAAACTTGTTTAAATCATTGTCAAACCTAGGATTTGTCCAAGATACAAATGGGCACAAATTTAAAAAAATCAGAAAAATGAAAAACAAAAGCACATAGTCTTCTTGTGTCATATCGTAAGCATTCAAGTTGATAAACAAGGTCTAGATATATCCAAACCAGACAAATCATGTACCTACCCCCTGTCGATCTTATGAAGTCTAGTATGAAGAGAAGTCGTTTTGGGTTTCAAACATGGAAATTTCAAGAACATCTCAAAAGCTTCATTTTAGAGTGACTAAGAAGGATCAAGGCTTACGTTTTCATTTTCATGTTTTAAACTTGTTTAAATCCTGGTCAAATCTAGGATTTGACCAAGATTCAAATAGGCATAAAATAAAATAAACAGAAAAATGAAAAACCAAAGCACATAGTCGTCTTATGTCATATAGTAAACATTAACATTGATAAACAAGGTCTAGACATATTCAAACTAGACAAATCATGTATCTACCCCCTAACCCCTAAACTCTGTCTTATGAAGTCAAGCATGAAGAGAAGTTCATGGTTTTGGGTTTCAAACATGGAAATTTCAAAAAACTCCCAAAAACATCATTTTAGAGTGACTAAGAAGGATACATTCTTCCCTTTTCATTTTCATGTTTATACTTGTTTAAATCTGCTTGGTCAAACCTAGGATTTTACAAGATTCAAATTTGCATCAAAATTCCAAAAAAAATCAGAAAAATGAAAAACCAAAGCACATAGTTTTCTTATATCATATAGTAAGCATTAAAGTTGATAAACAAGGCCTAGACATATTCAAACAAGAAAAATCATGTATCTACCCCTACCCCTAAACTCTGTCTTGTGTAGTTAAGCATGAAGAGAAGTGGTTTTGGGTTTCAAACATGGAAATTTCAAAAACCTCCCAAAAGCTTTATTTTAGAGTGACTAAGAAGGATCCATGCTTACCTTTTCATTTTCATATTTTAAACTTATTAAAATCATTGTCAAACCTAGGATTTGACCAAGATTCAAATGGGCATAAAATTTAAAAAGATCAGAAAAATGAAAAACAAAAGCACATAGTATTCTTATGTCATATATATAGTAAGCATTCAAAAGTTGATAAACAAGGTCTAGACATATTCCAATAATACAAATCATGTATCTACCCCTAACCATAAACTCTGTCTTATGAAGTCAAGCATGAAGAAAAGTGGTTTTTGGTTTGAAACACGGAAATTTCAAAAACCTCCCAAAAGCTGCATTTTAGAGTGACTAAGATGGATCCAAGCTTACCTTTTCATTTTCATGTTTTAAACTTGTTTAAATCTTGGTCAAACCTAGGATTTGACCAATATTCAAATGGGCATAAAATATAAAATAAAAAAACCAAAGCACATAGTCTTCTTATGTCATATAGTAACCATTCAAGTTCATAAACAAGGTCTAGACATATTCAAACCAGACAAATCATGTACCCCCTAACCCTAAACTCTATCTCATATACGAAGTCAAGCATGAAGAGAAGTGTGGTTTTGGGTTTCAAACATGTAAATTTCAAAAACATCCCAAAAGCTTCATTTTAATTAGACTTAATAATTAATTAAGAAGGATCCAGGATTAATTACCTTTTCATTGTCATGTTTTAAACTTGTTTAAATCTTGGTCAAACTTGGGATTTGACCAAGATTCAAATGGGCATAAAAATTCAGAAAAAAATTCGAAAGAATGAAAAACCAAAGCACATAGCCTTCATATGTCATATAGTGAGCACTCAAATTGATAAACAAGGTCTAGACATATTCAAACCAGAAAAATAATGTATCTACCCCTAAGCCCTAACCCTAAACTCTGTCTTATGAAGTCAAGCATGAAGAGAAGTGGTTTTGGGTTTCAAACATGGAAATTTTAAAAACCTCCCAAAAGCTTCATTTTAGAGCGACTAAGAAGGATCGATGCTTACCTTTTCATTGTCATGTTTTTAACTTATTTGAATCTTGGTCAAATCCTAGGTTTAACCAAGATTTAAACAAGTTTAAAACATTAAAATGAAATGGGAAGTCTGTATCCTTCTTAGTCACTCTAAAATGAAGCTTTTGGGATGTTCTTGAAATTTCCATGGTTGACTTCATAAGACGGAGTTTAGGGTTATGGTAGACATATACATGATTTGTCTGGTTTGATTATGTCTAGACCTTGTTTATCAACTTTAATGCTTACTATATGACATAAGAAAACTATTTGCTTTTGTTTTTCATTTTTCTGTTTTTTTTTATTTTGATGCCCATTTGAATCTTGTCAAATCCTAGGTTTGACCAAGATAATTTAAACAAGTTTAAAACATGAAATGAAAAGGGAAGCATGTATCCTTCTTAAGCACTCTAAAATGAAGTTTTTGGGAGGTTTTTGAAATTTCCATGTTTGGAACCCAAAACCACTTGTAAAGTTCTTAATCTATCTCTGAATTTGGCGCATCCGCTAAATCTTGCAAAGTATAATGATAAAGAAATTGTAAGACAGTAGTAGTACTTCTGTTCAAGGTCGAGTGCAACATCAAATCATCATCACGTTGAAAATTTGTTACCATGATCCTCCGAAACTGGGCGCATCCGCTAAAACTTGCAAAGTATAATGATACAAAATTGTGACACCATAGTACTAGTACTTATGTTCAAGGTCGAGTGCAACATCAAATCATCATTACATTGAAAATTGTGTTACCATGATCATGATCTATCTCTGAATTTGGCGCTGATGTCTACGCCCCCTCCTTTTCCTGTAGACAGTGTTGAGCCTCCAAGAGCAGAGGTTTGTAGAACAGCAGCAAGTTTCCCTTAAGTGGATCACCCAAGGTTTATCGAACTCAGGGAGGAAGAGGTCAAAGATATCCCTCTCATGCAACCCTGCAACCACAAAGCAAGAAGTCTCTTGTGTCCCCAACACACCTAATAGGTGCACTAGTTCGGCGAAGAGATAGTGAAATACAGTTGGTATGAATATATATGAGCAGTAGTAACAGTGCTAGAAAAGTGCTTTGCTATCCAGGACTAGCGTGTGGATGATGGTGGTAATATTGCAGACAGTACAAATGCAGTAAAACAGTAAACAAGCAGCGATAGCAGTATTTAGGAACAAGGCCTAGGGATCATACTTTCACTAGTGGACACTCTCAACATTGATCACATAACAGAATAAATAGATAGATGCTAGACTCTACACCCTCTTGTTGGATGATGAACACCACTAACTGTGTAGGATTACACGAACCCTCAATGCCGGAGTTAACAAGCTCCACAATATTCAATGTTCATATTTAAATAACCTTAGAGTGCATAATAGATCAACATAACCAAACCAAGTACTAACATAGCATGCACACTATCACCATCACACTACGAAAGGAGGCATAGATCACATCAATACCATCATAGCAATAGTTAACTTCATAATCTACAAGAGATCACAATCATAGCCTACGCCAAGTACTACACGATGCACACACTCGTCACCATTACACCGTGCGGGAGGAATAAACTACTTTAATAACATCACTAGAGTAGCACACGGATAAATTGTGATACAAAACACATTGCAATCATAAAGAGATATAAATAAGCACTTCACTATGCCATTCATAACGGTGAATAAGTATTCTGTGAAATATAGCCTAAGAGACCCACACGGTGCACACACTGTCACCTTTACACACGTGGGACAAGGAGTCTCCGGAGATCACATAAGTAAAATCCACTTGACTAGCACAATGACATCTAGATTACAAGCATCATCATATGAATCTCAATCATGTAAGGCAGCTCATGAGATTATTGTATTGAAGTACATAGGAGAGAGATGAACCACATAGCTACCGGTACAGCCCCGAGCCTCGATGGAGAACTACTCCCTCCTCATGGGAGACAAGCAGCGTTGATGAAGATGGCGGTGGTGTCGATGGAGAAGCCTTCCGGGGGCACTTCCCCGTCCCGGCGGCGTGCCGGAACAGAGACTCCTGTCCCCCAGATCTTGGCTTCGCGATGGCGGCGGCTCTGGAAGGTTTTTGCGGGTTTCGTCGATCGTGATAGGGTTTTCGCGACGGAGGCTTTAAATAGGCGGAAGGGCGACGTCAGGGGGCTTGTGGGGCCACCAGACACTAAGGCGGCGCGGCCCCCCCTCTGGCCGCGCCAGCCTGTCATCTGGGGCCCCTGTGGCCCCCCTCTGGCGACTCTCGGGTGTTCTGGAAGCTTCGTGTGAAAATAGGCCCCTGGGCGTTGATTTCGTCCAATTCCGAGAATATTTCCTTACTAGGATTTCTGAAACCAAAAACAGCAGAAAACAAGAACTGGCACTTCGGCATCTCGTCAATAGGTTAGTTCCGGAAAATGCATAATAATGACATATAATGTGTATAAAACATGTGAGTATCATCATAAAAGTAGCATGGAACATAAGAAATTATAGATACGTTTGGGACGTATCAAGCATCCCCAAGCTTAGTTCCTACTCGTCCCGAGTAGGTAAACGATAACAAAGATAATTTCTTAGTGACAATGCTACCAACATAATCTTGATCAATACTATTGTAAGCACATGTAATGAATGCAGCGATTTGAAACAATGGTAAATGACATGAGTGAACAATTGAATCATAAAGCAAAGACTTTTCATGAATAGTACTTCAAGACAGGCATCAATAAGTCTTGCATAGGAGTTAACTCATAAAGCAATAATTCAAAGTAAAGGTATTGAAGCAACACAAAGGAAGATGAAGTTTCAGCGGTTGCTTTCAACTTGTAACATGTATATCTCATGGATATTGTCAATGTAAAGTAATATAACAAGTGCAATATGCAAGTATGTAGGAATCAATGCACAGTTCACACAAGCGTTTGCTTCTTGAGGTAGAGAGAAACAGGTGAACTGACTCAACATAAAAGTAAAAGAAAGGTCCTTCAAAGAGGAAAGCATCGATTGCTATATTTGTGCTAGAGCTTTAGTTTTGAAAACAAGAAACAATTTTGTCAACGGTAGTAATAAAGCATATGAGTTATGTAAATTATATCCTACAAGTTGCAAGCCTCATGCATAGTGTACCAATAGTGCCCGCACCTTGTCCTAATTAGCTTGCATTTACATGGATTATCATAGCATAGCACATGTTTCAACCAAGTGTCACAAAGGGGTACCTCTATGCCGCCTGTACAAAGGTCTAAGGAGAAAGCTCGCATTGGATTTCTCGCTTTTGATTATTCTCAACTTAGACATCCATACCGGGACAACATAGACAACAAATAATGGACTCCTCTTTAATGCATAAGCATTCAACAACAGATAATATTCTCATAAGAGATTGAGGTTTGTTGTCCAATCTGAAACTTCCACCATGGATCATTGCTTTAGTTAGCGGCCCAATGTTCTTCTCTAACAATATGCATACTCAAACCATTTGATCATGATAAATCACTCTTACTTCAGACAAGACGAACATGCATAGCAACTCACATGATATTCAACAAAGAAATAGTTGATGGCGTCCCCAGAAACATGGTTATCGCTCAACAAGCAACTTATAAGAGATGAGATGCATAAGTACATATTCAATACCATGATAGTTTTTAAGCTATTTGTCCCATGAGCTATATATTGTAAAGGTGAATAATGGAAAATTTAAAGGTAGCACTCAAGCAATTTACTTTGGAATGGCGGAGAAATACCATGTATTAGGTAGGTATGGTGGACACAGATGGCATAGTGGTTGGCTCAAGGATTTTGGATGCATGATAAGTATTCCCTCTCGATACAAGGCTTAGGCTAGCAAGGTTTATTTGAAACAAACACAAGGATGAAGCGGTGCAGCAAAACTCACATAAAAGACATATTGTAAACATTATAAGACTCTACACCGTCTTCCTTGTTGTTCAAACTCAATACTACAAATTATCTAGACCTTAGAGAGACCAAATATGCAAACCAAATTTTAGCATGCTCTATGTATTTCTTCATTAATAGGTGCAAAGTATATGATGCAAGAGCTTAAACATGAGCACAACAATTGCCAAGTATCACATCATCCAAGACATTTTAGCAATTACTACATGTATCATTTTCCAATTCCAACCATATAACAATTAACGAAGCAGTTTCATCCTTCGCCATGAACACTAAAAGTAAAGCTAAGAATACATGTGTTCATATGAACCAGCGGAGCGTGTCTCTCTCCCACACAAGCATGAATTTATTCAAACAAAACAAAAATAAAAACAAACAGACGCTCCAAGTAAAGTACATAAGATGTGACCGAATAAAAATATAGTTTCAAGGGAGGAACCTGATAATTTGTCGATGAAGAAGGGGATGCCTTGGGCATCCCCAAGCTTAGATGCTTGAGTCTTCTTGAAATATGCAGGGGTGAACCACCGGGGCATCCCCAAGCTTAGAGCTTTCACTCTCCTTAATCGTAGTATATCATCCTCCTCTCTTGACCCTTGAAAACTTCCTCCACACCAAACTCAAAGCAACTCATTAGAGGGTTAGTGCATAATCAAAAATTCACATGTTCAGAGGTGACACAATCATTCTTAACACTTCTGGACATTGCCTAAAGCTACTGGAGGTTAATGGAACAAAGGAATCCATCCAACACAGCAAAAGAGGCAATGCGAAATAAAAGGCAGAATCTGTCAAAACAGAACAGTCCATAAAGATGTATTTTTAAAAGGCACCAGACTTGCTCAGATGAGAAAACTTAAAACTAATGAAAGTTGCGTACATATCTGAGGATCACTCACGTAAATTGGCATAATTTTATGGGTTACCTACAGAGAATTAGACCCAGATTCGTGACAGAAAAGAAATCTATTTCTGCGCAGTAATCCAAATCTAGTATCATCCTTCTATTAGAGACTTTACTTGGCACAACAATGCAATAAAACTAAGATAAGGAGAGGTTGCTACAGTAGTAACAACTTTCAAGACACAACTATAAAATAGAGGTACTGTAGCAAAATAAACACATGGGTTATCTCCCAAGAAGTTCTTTCTTTATAGCCATTAAGATAGGCTCAGCAGTTTTAATGATGCACTCGCAAGAAATAGTATTTGAAGCAAAAGAGAGCATCAAGAGGCAAATTCAAAACAACTTTAAGCCTAACATGCTTCCTATGAAAGGGAATCTTGTAAATAAACAAGTTCATGAAGCATAATGCAACAAGCATAGAAAGATAAAACAAGTGCAGCTTCAAAATTTTCAGCACATAGAGAGGTGTTTTAGTAACATGAAAATTTCTACAACCATATTTTCCTCTCTCATAATAATATCCAGTAACATCATGAGCAAACTCAACAATATAACTATCAAGTAAAACATTCTTATCATGAGTCTCATGCATAAAATTATTACTACTCCCAACATAAGCATAGTCATTCTTATTAATTGTAGTGGGAGCAAATTCAACAAAGTAGCTATCATTATTATTCTCATCATCAAATATAGGAGGCATATTGTAATCATAATCAATTTTATCCTCCATAGTAGGTGGCACCAAAAGACTACTATCATTATAATCATCATAAATAGGAGGCAAAGTATCATCAAAGAAAATTTTCTCCTCAATGCTTGGGGGACTAAAAAGGTCATGCTCATCAAAACCAGCTTCCCCAAGCTTAGAATTTTCCATAGCATTAGCAACAATAGTGTTCAAAGCATTCATATTAATAACATTCCCATTAGCATGCATATAAAGTTCCATGGGTTTTTTAATTCTCTCTTCAAACACATCATGTCCTAATTCAAGATAAAGTTCATAAAGATCTCTCATATTTTTGTTGTTTTCCATTATGCCTTACTAGTGTAAACAAGAAACAAAAAGATGCAATTGCAGGATCTAAAGGAAATAGCTTCGAGCACACACACAACGGCGCCGTAAAAGTACTTTACCCGGGACCGGAGTATGAGTGCCTTTTACCTTTCCTCCCCGAGCAACGGCGCCGTGAAAATAGCTTGATGTCTACGCCCCCTCCTTTCCTCGTAGACGGTGTTGGGCCTCCAAGAGCAGAGGTTTGTAGAACAGCAGCAAGTTTCCCTTAAGTGGATCACCCAAGGTTTATCGAACTCAGGGAGGAAGAGGTCAAAGATATCCCTCTCATGAAACCCTGCAACCACAAAGCAGGAAGTCTCTTGTGTCCCCAACACACCTAATAGGTGCACTAGTTCGGCGAAGAGATAGTGAAATACAGGTGGTATGAATATATATGAGCAGTAGTAACAGTGCCAGAAAAGTGCTTTGCTATCCAGGACTGGCGTGTGGATGATGGTGGTAATATTGCAGACAGTACAAATGCAGTAAAACAGTAAACAAGCAGCGATAGCGATATTTAGGAACAAGGCCTAGGGATCATACTTTCACTAGTGGACACTCTCAACATTGATCACATAACGAGAATAAATAGATAGATGCTAGACTCTACACCCTCTTGTTGGATGATGAACACCACTAACTGTGTAGGATTACACGAACCCTCAATGCCGGAGTTAACAAGCTCCACAATAGTCAATGTTCATATTTAAATAACCTTAGAGTGCATAACAGATCAACATAACCAAACCAAGTACTAACATAGCATGCACACTGTCACCATCACACTACGAAAGGAGGCATAGATCACATCAATACCATCATAGCAATAGTTAACTTCATAATCTACAAGAGATCACAATCATAGCCTACGCCAAGTACTACACGATGCACACACTATCACCATTACACCGTGCAGGAGGAATAAACTACATTAATAACATCACTAGAGTAGCACACAGATAAATTGTGATACAAAACACATTGCAATCATAAAGAGATATAAATAAGCACTTCACTATGCCATTCATAACGGTGAATAAGTATTCTGTGAAATATAGCCTAAGAGACCCACACGGTGCACACACTGTCACCTTTACACACGTGGGACAAGGAGTCTCCGGAGATCACATAAGTAAAATCCACTTGACTAGCACAATGACATCTAGATTACAAGCATCATCATATGAATCTCAATCATGTAAGGCAGCTCATGAGATTATTGTATTGAAGTACATAGGAGAGAGATGAACCACATAGCTACCGGTACAGCCCCGAGCCTCGATGGAGAACTACTCCCTCCTCATGGGAGACAGCAGCGTTGGTGAAGATGGCGGTGGTGTCGATGGAGAAGCCTTCCGGGGGCACTTCCCCGTCCCGGCGGCGTGCCGGAGCAGAGACTCCTGTCCCCCAGATCTTGGCTTCGCGATGGCGGCGGCTCTGGAAGGTTTTTGCGGGTTTCGTCGATCGTGATAGGGTTTTCGCGATGGAGGCTTTAAATAGGCGGAAGGGCGATGTCAGGGGGCTTGTGGGGCCACCAGACACTAAGGCAGCGCGGCCCCCCCTCTGGCCGCACCAGCCTGTCATCTGGGGCCCCTGTGGCCCCCCTCTGGCAACTCTCGGGTGTTCTAGAAGCTTCGTGTGAAAATAGGCCCCTGGGCGTTGATTTCGTCCAATTCCGAGAATATTTCCTTACTAGGATTTCTGAAACCAAAAACAGCAGAAAACAGGAACTGGCACTTCGGCATCTCGTCAATAGGTTAGTTCCGGAAAATGCATAATAATGACATATAATGTGTATAAAACATGTGAGTATCATCATAAAACTAGCATGGAACATAAGAAATTATAGATACGTTTGGGACGTATCAGGCGCGTCTGCTAAATCTCGCAAAGTATAATGATAAAAAATTGTGAGACTGTACTAGTACTTATGTTCAAGGCCGAGTGCAGGATCAAATCATCATCACGTTGAAATTTGTTACAACGATTATGACATATCGCTAAAATTGGCGCATCCGCTAAATCTTGCACGTGGCACATCTCGGTGCGGAGCAACATGCCGGTGCTATCAAGGTTGAGGCGTCGGTAGCGTCATCGGGCTCTCCTCTTTTGATAGATCTTCTACATGGCGTGGCGCACCACCCACCGAGAAGCAATCACATGTGAGATCGAGGTGGAGACGTCACCGGCATCCTCGAGGCGCGGCCGCCCTTCTACGAGCCAGAGTCGACTGAAGGTATGAATCCATGCGTTGTCGCGCCCCTTCTTCATATGAAGTGGGGTGCCTTAGATTTATTGATCTTCTCTTACGATTATTTCTAGCCGAACATGTGTGCTCTTTCTCTGAATATATTGCTTGAAAAGCTAACCAAGTTACTTAAATTCACTTCGTTCTTAATCTTGCGTGCTAATTTTGTTATTGTTGCTGACAGTGGTGCGCGCACGAAAATTTATTTGTGGGTGTGCTGAGCTGTTAGGCCTAAGTCGAAATCCTTAGCTAAACAAGGCCTCAGCTTAACACATAAAAAAGGTGTTCAATCTCACCCACAATGTCCTCTTCTTTCCTCTTCCTTTATTGGAACTTGTTTTGCAGACAAGGAAAGTGGCACGTGTAATGTGAGTAAAACCCACTTAGCTAAAATCAGCTACGAGCAAGATTTTATGTATTGTAGATGCCCCAATTGACTCTTATCCCCAATGTAGTCATTTTTATGTCAGTATAGACTTCTTTACTGGATGTATACTATTGTACATGGCATGCATTTGCCTAATGAGGAGCATTGTATTGCCATTCTAGCCAACCTGATCGATCTGTCAGGCTTCATGCACGAGATGCCATGTTTAATTTACTCCCTCGCTCCGATCCATATTTCTTGGTGTAAAATGAATGTGAATCGGAGGGAGTACTCTTCTTACATAGTACTATACCAGTTCAAAAAAAAATAATACTACATCACAAGTACACCATGGTTGTACTAGTAGAGTTTAATGCTTAACTTCCAAAGGGAATAAGATTACACATATCAACTTTAAATAGGCGTTATCCGACGTCTGCTTGTTTTGGGAGCACAACATAAATAATACTACCCCCATCCATACATAAGTGACTAAACTTTGTCTAGAGATGGTTTCATCTATATCTATTTTTAGTGTGTAGATACATCCGTATCTTGAAGGAAAAAGGTGAGCCGCTAACTTTTTGAATAGAGTGGGTAATACAATTCGGGTAAACAATGTTGTAGTAAAAAAAATACTCCTGCCCATCATAAAACAAAACACAGAATGACTCAAATATATGTACAGATCACAAAAAAGGTTTCATCAGAACCAAAACATATACATGCAGAGATGATCGTTTGATCACATAAAACAAAGGTTTCGTGGCATATTTTTGCCCCCAAAACAAGCAGACGTCGGACAACGCCAACGTACTAGCAGCTACCACTATGGAGCTGCAGTACAAACAAATGGTGCAGCGACATTTCCACCAG
This sequence comes from Lolium rigidum, assembly GCF_022539505.1. Lineage (NCBI taxonomy): Eukaryota > Viridiplantae > Streptophyta > Magnoliopsida > Poales > Poaceae > Lolium > Lolium rigidum. The sequence continues at coordinate 408,119,267 of NC_061510.1, forward strand.
AACGAAAACTAAAAGACATCAGACCAAACAAAAGCTGGGCTATCACTTCTTGCCCAAACAAGCCTTGCTCCTTCATATGCGACTTCCTTTTCTCTTATGGATGTTGAACTTTGAATTAGATGCGTTCCTGACAGCGCGTTCTTTTTCGTGTCCTTGATGTTGCACTCTGGATCAGGTCGGTTACTGTCAGGAAATGAACAAATTGATCAGCAAAAATCATATATAAATGAATGCAAAGGTTACATATGAATGACTAACCCGGTCTAACTGAGTAGGGATGTAAAGTGCACCAACGTCTAGCAGAATTGTACTTTCTCCATCGCCGGTTGCTCATATCTAATTGGAATACTCCCTCCTTTGCCCTTACAACCAGCTCATTTTTGTCCTCAAATACGCGAGTAACCTTACCGCATGTTTCCAATTGTATGGAAATTATGTGTCAAGGCCAAGAAAAGTATCCAATTCAAAATTTATATGACATGTCCATGACTCGTGATCGCCTCGTTGATGATCTTGTACTGGCCCATGTTTGTAGGGTGAAGTCTCTTATAACGAGCAAGGGCAACATCTCCATTATGTCCCTTGAAGATGTGAATGTTAAGCATGAATATATCATGCGTCTCATGAGGGCACTGAATATATTTCAGAGCCTTCTTTGCATGGTCAAGCTCAATGATATATCTAGACTTCGTTGGCCAGTACAAAATACCCCCTATGAGAGTTGCCGGTCTACGGTCAATCTCTGACAGCATCGGAGTTGATCGAGCTAGAAACTCCCATTCTTTTGAATTTGGTGAGTAGATATGAGCCTGTGCATCATAACTTTTAGTTGTTATCCAAACAACCGAGAACTTGCAACAATGTGTAAACGGTACAGAGTTGTTTCTCGAACAGAGAATTGAGCCGCTGCTTTCAATTGCGTGATTGCGCCACAATGGTGATTCTGGTATCGCTGTGAGAACTTGCCTAATTGGATCCCGGATCGATATATACCCACCGGATACATTAGAATGGAGTAGCACCATACCATCGCGACATCCCAGGACATAGATTTTGGGACCGTTCACTTCAGACGGGATTGCCAGCATCTGCAAGATGGCCGGGTGAAGATCATGCTCTGTGATGAATCGATTGTCCTCGGAGTTGTTGGTGAAAACCCTAGCAACGGGTTTCTTCCGTTGTGTGACACAGTTAGCTTTCTGAAATAATTGCTTCCCATACATTGCCTCCATGCTTTCTTGGTGCCTGATGCAGCTAGTAAGCGAGGTTGGATGGGGAGGAAGCCTGACAAGAATCTGAGAGACTACATCTTCAGGCAGATTGTTGATTGTTGTGGGTGTCCTTCGACTAAAGCTGGTAGGATTACGCAAATTGCACGATGCATCGTCAAAATTATGTACACAACACATTGCATCATCTAATTTTTTAAACAAAATGCAACATCTAATTTGACTAAACAGCAAAATGCATCATCTAATTCATCATCAATGTTTCCTAAACTGCACGGTGCATCAGCAAAATCAAAATAGTGTAAACAGCACAATGCATTAGCAAAATCAAAATAATGTAAACAGGACAATGCATCAGCAAAATAAAAATAATGTAAACAGCACAATGCATCAGCAAAATCAAAATAATGTAAACAGGACAATGCAAAAACACCACAAAAATAGGACGCACCAACGGAAGGCAATCTCGCATCTACAGTAATAATTGCTAACGTGTAACACGATTGGAGGAAAAGGAGACATCTACAGGACCCAAAACGTTGTGGTAACATCAGATGGGGTTAGCTTTGATATAGGTAATAAAATGTAAACAACACAATGCATCCTCTAAGTTGACAGAAAAATTCTTCATCGAAATTTCCCACACTCCTCAAGGAATCAGAAAAATTACCTAAAAGGCTAAAAGAGCAAAATGCATCATCAGAGTAAAATATATGTAAACAGTACAATGCATCATCCAACTTTTGGCTAAACAGCAGAGAGCATTAGCTAGGTTGACAGAAAAAAAACCAAAAAAATCACCATGAAAAATTCCTGAAGAGGACAGTGCATCAGAAAAATTACTACTCCCCTCCGATTCATATCAATTGACTCCAATATGGATGTATCTAGAACTAAAATATGTCTAGATACATTCATATTAGAGTCAATTAATATGAACCGGAGTACCTAAAAAGCATAATGAATCACCCAAATTACAAAAGAAGCAGAATGCATCATCAAAAATACAAAAACATCGCAATGCATCATCACGTCTGGTTTGGGCAAAACACCCAATCCACCAGATCTAACCGTATTGCAGTTGGGGAAGGTAGAACTTACAAAGGGGTTGACGAGTCATGATCATATGCAACAAGCGCCACCTTAGATGAAGTCTCCATCCAAGCTCTCGACGCGTTCAAAGCAGCCAGCTTCGAAGCCTCCGACGGTTCTCCCGGCTGCGCCGCTAAAACTCTCGAAGCACGCGCCAAGACTTTCCAACAAAATGCCGCTTCGATACGAGCATTTTCCAGCGCCACAGCGCCCGGGGCCGTCCTAGCCACCGCCTTCGCCTTTGCCTCCGCATCCGCTTTACATGTCTCCGCCGATGCATGCAGAGCATCCGTCTCCGCTTTCCATGTATCCACCGACGCAGTGTAGGCATCGAGCGACGCCATTTTCATTTCCTAGAAAACCCAGTAAGTTACTCACATTGCAATCCCCAAATTAAGGTTATATCGAACAAAATGACCGATGAACCTCTCTACTCGCCGGAGGTTGGAGATGTACATACCTGCGAAGATCGGTCCGGTGGTGCTTGAAGGTGGTGCGTCGGGGATGGGGAGAACTCGGTGGGGAGAATGGCAGCGCAGCCCAAGACGGCGGCGCGGAGAGGGGCGACGGTGCGGTCATCGAACCTCGGCAGACAGTATTTTGTATATATATATGAGAAGAAGAATAAAGTCTGGTCGAATGAGGCAGCGCGACCGGCAGAGTACAACCGAAGGCTACTAGTGTTACCTTGGAGTACTGTAGTAATATAACATAATAAAATAATGGCCTTGTTTAAACCACTCTTGTCAGTGTGTTATCGTGTCCAAATTTAATGCATTCTGTGGAAATCGGAATAATGCTGTAAAAACTCTCATATATATAGCATGCACCGACACTTTTCAACAAAATGTCGTCTCCATTTCATAGCAGACTGCTTGCACACTGGGATACGATGCTGACATGATGAAGGGCGCACAAGTATTTTGGAGTATTTCACACATACTGCACTAGATAGATGCTAACCCTATAGTTTGAGGCCATTTGGATGAGGTAGAAAAAATTCTTGGATTAGAATCGTGTTATTCGAACCCCGTAGTTGGATTTTTTTGAACCTTGATCTGTAGTACTGGGCAAAACCCTAGTTTAACCTATTTAATTATAGATTCGTATATCGATTTTTCTACCTTTTTATTATTACTATGCAGCACATTTGTGTTTGCCCGTCTAGCTAGTGAAACTCGGAGGAAGAGGGATCACTCGGAAGGACGAAGAAGGGAGAACATTATGGTGTCTCCCCTTTTCGGGTGACGATGTTGACTATTGTGCAGGGGTTTGTCGGTGAGCGAGGAGGTGCGAGCGAGCGAGCGAGTCGAGCGAGGCCGAGAATGAGAGAGATTTGTTTTTTTGTGTGAGAGGGACAACCGAAGGATCCTGAAGGACCCAGAGACTTCCAATACGCATGCTGATGCATCTTCTCTTGACAAAGAAGATGGCTGGGAGTTTGCGTACCTATTGCACGTGACTTGTGCTCACTGAAGTGTGGGACCTCATGCGTGGGCACCACACGTAAGTGACAGACCTGTTGGTGTAAAAACTCGGTTGATTATTATAGTGCATTAGAACAAAGTTTCCTATGGATTCAAGGGTAGGAAATCCAAGTTAACTCATTTACATGACATTATTTTTTCCATGAAGCAAATTTAACACATCTATCAATTGGTACATTTTGGAGTGACTAAGAAGGATCCAGGCTTACTTATTCGTTTTCACGTGTTAAACTTGTCTAAATCTTGGTCAAACCTAGGATTTGACCAACAAGATTCAAATGGGCAGAAAAATAAAATAAAAACAGAAAAATGAAAAACCAAATCACATAGTCTTCTTATGTCATATAGTAAGCATTAAAGTTGTTAAACAAGGTCTAGACATATGAAACCATACAAATCATGTATCTATACCCCCTAACCCCTAAACTCTGTCTTATGAAGTCAAGCATGTGAAGAGAAGTGGTTTTGGGTTTCAAACATGGAAATTTCAAAAACCTCCCAAAAACTTCATTTTAGAGTGACTAAGAACGATACATGCTTCCCTTTTCATTTTCATGTTTTAAACTTGTTTAAGTTATCTTGGTCAAACCTAGGATTTGACAAGATTCAAATGGTTACCAAAATAAAAAAAAAACAGAAAAAACAAAAAACAAAGCAAATAGTTTTCTTATGTCATATAGTAAGCATTAAAGTTGATAAATTAACAAGGTTTGGACATATTCAAACCATACAAATCATGTATCTACCCCTAACCCTAAACTCGGTCGATCTTATGAAGTCTAGCATGAAGAGAAGTCGTTTTGGGTTTCAAACATGGAAATTTCAAGAACACATCCCAAAAGCTTCATTTTAGAGTGACTAAGAAGGATCCATCCTTACCTTTTCATTTCATGTTATAAACTTGTTTAAATCATGTTCAATCCTAGGATTTGACAAAGATTCAAATGGGCAGAAAATTAAAAAAATCAGAAAAATGAAAAACCAAAGTACATAGTCTTCTTATGTCATATAGTAAGCCTATCCAAGTTGATAAACAAGGTTTGGACATATTCAAACCATACAAATCATGTATCTACCCCCTAACCCTAAACTCGGTCGATCTTATGAAGTCTAGCATGAAGAGAAGTCGTTTTGGGTTTCAAACATGGAAATTTCAAGATCATCCTAAAAGCTTCATTTTAGAGTGACTAAGAAGGATACAGACTTCCCTTTTCATTTTCATGTTTTAAACTTGTTTAAATCTTGGTCAGACCCCCTAGGATTTGACCAAGATTCAAATGGGCATACAAATTCAGAAAAAAAATCAAAAGAATGAAAAACCAAAGCACATAGCATTCTTATGTCATATATATAGTAAGCATTAAAGTTGATAAACAAGGTCTAGACATATTAAAACCAGACAACTCATGTATATATCTACCCCTAACCCTAAACTTTGTCTTATGAAGTCAATCATGAAGAGAAGTGGTTTTGGGTTTCAAACATGGAAATTTCAAGAACCTCCCAAAAGCTTTATTTTAGAGTGACTAAGAAGGATCCATGCTTACCTTTTCATTTTCATATTTTAAACTTGTTTAAATCTTTGTTAAACCTAGGATTTGACCAAAAGATTCAAATGGGCATAAAATTCATAAAAAATCATAAAAATGAAAAACAAAAGCATATAGTTTTCTTATGGCATATATAGTAAACATTCAAGTTGATAAATTAACAAGGTTTTGGACATATTCAAACCATACAAATCATGTATCTACCCCTAACCCTAAACTCGGTCGATCTTATGAAGTCTAGCATGAAGAGAAGTCGTTTTGGGTTTCAAACATGGAAACTTCAAGAACACATCCCAAAAGCTTCATTTTAGAGTGACTAAGAAGGATCCATCCTTACCTTTTCATTTCATGTTATAAACTTGTTTAAATCATGTTCAATCCTAGGATTTGACCAAGATTCAAATGGGCAGAAAATTAAAAAAATCAGAAAAATGAAAAACCAAAGTACATAGTCTTCTTATGTCATATAGTAAGCATATCCAAGTTGATAAACAAGGTTTGGACATATTCAAACCATACAAATCATGTATCTACCCCTAACCCTAAACTCGGTCGATCTTATGAAGTCTAGCATGAAGAGAAGTCGTTTTGGGTTTCAAACATGGAAATTTCAAGAACATCCCAAAAGCTTCATTTTAGAGTGACTAAGAAGGATACAGACTTTCCTTTTCATTTTCATGTTTTAAACTTGTTTAAATCTTGGTCAAACCGCCTAGGATTTGACCAAGATTCAAATGGGCATACAAATTCAGAAAAAAATCAAAAGAATGAAAAACCAAAGCACATAGCATTCTTATGTCATATATATAGTAAGCATTAAAGTTGATAAACAAGGTCTAGAGATATTAAAACCAGAAAACTCATGTATATATCTACCCCTAACCCTAAACACTGTCTTATGAAGTCAATCATGAAGAGAAGTGGTTTTGTGTTTCAAACATGGAAATTTCAAGAACCTCCCAAAAGCTTTATTTTAGAGTGACTAAGAAGGATCCATGCTTACCTTTTCATTTTCATATTTTAAACTTGTTTAAATATTTGTCAAACCTAGGATTTGACCAAAAGATTCAAATGGGCATAAAATTCATAAAAACAGAAAAATGAAAAACAAAAGCATATAGTCTTCTTATGTCATATATAGTAAGCATTCAAGTTGATAAATTAACAAGGTTTGGACATATTCAAACCATACAAATCATGTATGTACCCCCTAACCCTAAACTCGGTTGATCTTATGAAGTCTAGCATGAAGAGAAGTCGTTTTGGGTTTCAAACATGGAAATTTCAAGAACACATCCCAAAGGCTTCATTTTAGAGTCACTAAGAAGGATCCATCCTTACCTTTTCATTTCATGTTATAAACTTCTTTAAATCATGTTCAACCCTCGGATTTGACCAAGATTCAAATGGGCAGAAAATTTAAAAAATCAGAAAAATGAAAAACCAAAGTACACAGTCTTCTTATGTCATATAGTAAGCATATTCAAGTTGATAAACAAGGTTTGGACATATTCAAACCATACAAATCATGTATATACCCCTAACCCTAAACTCGGTCGATCTTATGAAGTCTAGCATGAAGAGAAGTCGTTTTGGGTTTCGAACATGGAAATTTCAAGAACGTCCCAAAAGGTTCATTTTAGAGTGACTAATTAAGAAGGATACATGCTTCCCTTTTCATTTTCATGTTTTAAACTTGTTTAAATCTTTGTCAAACCTAGGATTTGACAAAGATTCAAATATATGGGCATAAAATTAAAAAAACAGAAAAATTAAAAACCAAAGCACATAGTCTTCTTATGTCATATAGTTAGCATTAAAGTTGATAAACAAGGTTTAGACATATTCAAACCAGACAAATCATGTATCTACCCCCTAACCCTAAACTCGGTCTTATGAAGTCTAGCATGAAGAGAAGTCGTTTTGGGTTTCAAACGTTTAAGCCAAAAGCCCCTTTTTCAAATATTTCACACTTATTCAAATTTGGTTCAAATTTGAAAGACATACAAGTTATAGCACACATAGTGCATACATTTTCACACATACTGCACTAGATAGATGCTAAACCTATAGTTTGAGGCCATTTGGATGAGGTAGAAAAAATTCTTGGATTAGAATCGTGTTGTTCGAACCCCGTAGTTGGATTTTTTTGAACCTTGATCTGTAGTATTGGGCAAAACCCTAGTTTAACCTATTTAATTATAGATTCGTATATCGATTTTTCTACCTTTTTATTATTACTATGCAGCACATGTGTGTTTGCCCGTCTAGCTAGTGAAACTCGGAGGAAGAGGGATCACTCGGAAGGACAGAAGAAGGGAGAACATTATGGTGTCTCCCCTTTTTCGGGTGACGATGTTGACTATTGTGCAGGGTTTGTCAGTGAGCAGGAGGTGCGAGCGAGCGAGTCGAGCGAGGCCGAGAATGAGAGAGATTTGTGTTTTTGTGTGAGAGGGACAACCGAAGGATCCTGAAGGACCCAGAGACTTCCAATACGCATGCTGATGCATCTTCTCTTGACAAAGAAGA
>NC_061510.1:408127253-408307400 GCF_022539505.1 Lolium rigidum
ATCCAATCAACTCTTTCCCTTCTCCGAATATTGTTCAAGATCAAGCACATGAGGATGAGCAACCTCAAGTAATTGAGGAAGCTCAAGTTGAAGGTCAAGACGGGGACCCAAAAGATCAAGTTGATCAAGTGACACCTCCAAGGCCAAGAAAAACCAAGGAGGAGATCGAGACCCGTCGTCTAGCAAGAAGAGACAGGAACCTTGAACTTCGTGGACACACTCATGACAAGGTTCTTGGTGATGTAAGGGCAAAGGTTTCCACAAGAAGGCAATTGGCTAACTTTAGCCATCGTCATGCTTATATCTCCTTAGTGGAACCCAAGAAAGTATTTGAAGCCCTTGAAGATTCGGATTGGTTGGAAGCCATGCATGAAGAACTCAACAACTTCAAGCGCAACAAAGTGTGGACCTTGGTAAAGAAGCCAAAGGAGTGCCGCAATGTTATAGGCACTAAATGGATTTTCAAGAACAAGCAAGATGAGTTTGGAAATGTTGTGAGGAACAAGGCTAGATTGGTGGCTCAAGGGTTCTCTCAAGTTGAGGGAATTGACTTTGGAGAAACCTATGCTCCCGTGGCTCGCCTTGAGTCCATCCGTATCCTTCTTGCTTATGCATCGCATCATAACTTTAAGTTACAACAAATGGATGTGAAAAGTGCATTTCTTAATGGTCCTTTGCATGAAGAGGTTTATGTTAAGCAACCCCGGGGTTCGAAGATCTCAACTTTCCTAACCATGTCTACAAGCTTGATAAAGCACTTTATGGTCTCAAACAAGCTCCTAGAGCTTGGTACGAGCACCTTAAGGAATTGTTGGTAGACCGTGGGTTTGATGTTGGGCTAATCGACCCCACTCTTTTTACTAAGAGGGTCAATGGGGAGCTTTTCGTTTGCCAATTATATGTTGATGATATTATCTTTGGCTCTACTAACAAAGCTTTCAATGATGAATTCTCAAAGCTTATGACCGATAGGTTTGAGATGTCTATGATGGGAGAGATGAAGTTCTTCCTTGGTTTTGAGATCAAACAATTGAGGGAAGGAACCTTCATCAACCAAGCAAAATATCTCCAAGACATGCTCAAGAGGTTCAAGATGACCGAGATGAAGGGTGTGGCCACTCCTATGGTTACCAAATGTCATCTTGCACTAGATCCCAATGGTAAAGAGGTGGATCAAAAGGTATATCGCTCCATGATTGGATCCTTGCTTTACCTTTGTGCATCTAGACCGGACATAGTGTTGAGTGTTGGTGTGTGTGCAAGGTATCAAGATTCTCCTAAGGAGAGCCACATGATGGCTCTCAAAAGAATCTTTCGATATTTGGTTGATACCCCAAGATATGGTATTTGGTACCCCAAAGGCTCAAGTTTTATTCTCAATGGATATACCGATGCGGATTGGGCGGGTGACAAAGATGATAGGAAATCAACTTCCGGGGTTGCCAATTCCTTGGTAGGTCCTTGGTGTGTTGGTCTTCTAAGAAGCAAAATTGTATATCTCTCTCCACCGCCGAAGCCGAATATGTTGCCGCCGCAAGTGGATGCACTCAATTGTTATGGATGAGGCAAACTTTAAAGGAATACGGTGTCATTTGTGACAAAGTGCCTCTATTGTGTGACAATGAAAGTGCCATCAAGATTGCCTATAATCGGGTGCAACATTCAAGAACGAAGCATATTGAGATCCGGAATCATTGCATTACGGATCATGTTGCCCGTGGTGATATTGAGCTTATCTATGTTCCAACCAAAGATCAACTTGCCGATATATTCACGAAGCCTTGATACGTCTCAAACGTATCTATAATTTCTTATGTTCCATGCTACTTTTATGATGATACTCACATGTTTTATACACATTATATGTCATATTTATGCGTTTTCCGGAACTAACCTATTGACAAGATGCCGAAGGCCCAGTTCTTGTTTTCTGCTGTTTTTGGTTCCAGAAATCCTAGTAAGGAAATATTCTCGGAATCGGACGAAATCAATGCCCAGCATCCTATTTTTCCATGAAGCTTCCAGAACACCCGAGAGCCACCAGAGGGGAGCCCTGGTGGGCCCAGATGATAGGGCGGCACGGCCAGGGCCTGGGGCACGCCCCCCTGTTGTGTCATCGCCTCGTCGACCTTCTGACTCCGCCTCTTCGCCTATTTAAAGGTCCCTGACCTAAAACATCGAGAAAAAAAAAGCCACGGTACGAGAAACCTTCCAGAGCCGCCGCCATCGCGAAGCCAAGATCTGGGGGACAGGAGTCTCTGTTCCGGCACGCCGCCGGGACGGGGAAGTGCCCCCGGAAGGCTTCTCCATCGACACCACCGCCATCTTCATCAACGCTGCTGTCTCCCATGAGGAGGGAGTAGTTCTCCCTCGAGGCTAAGGGTTGTACCGGTAGCTATGTGGTTAATCTCTCTCCTATGTACTTCAATACAATGATCTCATGAGCTGCCTTACATGATTGAGATTCATATGAGTTTTGTATCACTATTAGTCTATGTGCTACTCTTGTGATGTTATTAAAGTAGTCTATTCCTCCTTCACGGTGTAATGGTGACAGTGTGTGCATCGTGTAGTACTTGGCGTAGGTTATGATCATAATCTCTTGTAGGTTATGGAGTTAATTATTACTATGATAGTATTGATGTGATTTATTCCCCCTTCATAGTGTAAAGGTGACAGTGTGTATGCTATGTTAGTACTCGGTTTAAATTGCAAAGATCTATTATGCTCTAAGGTTACTTAAATATGAATACCGAATGTTGTGGAGCTTGTTAACTCCGGCATTGAGGTGCTCTTGTAGCCCTACACAACGAATGGTGTTCATTATCAAACAAGAGTATATGTAGCACAAAGGAAGAGAACTTATTTATTATGTGATCAATGTTGAGAGTGTCCACTAGTGAAAGTATGATCCCTAGGCCTTGTTTCCAAATACCGCAATCATCGCGTGTTTACTTGTTTCTATCGCATCTTTACTTCCTGCAATATTACTACCATCAACTGCACGCCAGCAAGCACTTTTCTGGCGCCGTTACTGCTGCTCATATTCATTCATACCACTTGTATTTCACTATCTCTTCGCCGAACTAGTGCACCTATACACCTGACAAGTGTATTAGGTGTGTTGGGGACACAAGAGACTTCTTGAATCGTGATTGCAGGGTTGCTTGAGAGGAATATCTTTGACCTCTTCCTCCCTGAGTTCGATAAACCTTGGGTGATCCACTTAAGGGAAACTTGCTGCTGTTCTACAAACCTCTGCTCTTGGAGGCCCAACACTGTCTACAAGAATAGAAGCACACGTAGACATCACCGGCCGAGAGCGTTCTGAGATTAAGCATACTCAGGCGGTTATTCTACACAAGCTCAGTGGTGAGCAAGGACCCCCTCCTCAGCCTCCAGTTCACCCAGGTTACAGTGGGTGGCATTCTGCACAGGTTCCGTGGAGTGATCTCGATGGTTGCATTCAAAGGTCCAGCCTCACTCGCCGCTCTCCGGATGCCCCTGACACTGATGAAGAAGAAGAAGAAGAAGCGGCGTACGAGTCCGATGATGACGATGCCTCCGAGTGATCCCCATGGGGCGAGTAGCATCGCGCTTGTTCCCTTTTTGGCGTCTCGATGCAAAAGGGGGAGAAGTGTTCTATTAGGAACTCTCTCGGGGATTTGCATGGTGTGGGCACAAGCATATGCGTTTATCATTCCTTTATTGCTTGTGTTCCCTCTTATTTGAACTATTTGTTTTGGTTGTGTTCCGTTTAAAATTATGTGCTATGTGGTATGAGACATTGTTATGGTTTTCGGATTTCTATATGTTGAGATCAAAGCTATTATATTATGTGTGATGCTATATCTCCGTATCTTATATCTACACAAGGGTATGATTTCTAGCATCCTATCTCAACTTCATATAAGTATATTCTCCTGTTAGAGCTCATGATGGATACCTCTTGTGATGAGGCACCTCGCTCCTATGTGTTGTGTATTTGTATTCAAATGCAAATTACTTATATGCACACATGTAGGGGGAGTGCCTCTATGTTTTGCCATCATGCTTGTCTCTATAGTGATTCTCTTGCAAATCCGTATATTGTCATCAAACACCAAAAAGGGGAGATTGAAAGAACATCTCTCATATTATGTTTTGAGTGTTTGATGTCAATGTATGTGATACACTAATGTTTGTTTAAGTGGTACGGGGATTATATAGATACATTTGTATGTGTGTTGGATGTGGTCGGTCGTTGTCAAAAAGTATCAGCAAAAAGTTCATCAGGCCGGATAATCCGGGCCGGATATTTCCAAAATATCCGGCCCCCAGATTTTCGGCTAAGGACTTGAGGAAAAGCAGCTCAGGATAGGGGCCGGACAATTGCCCGGATATTGTCCCGGTTTTGTCCCAGGGCCGGATTATCCGGCCCCTCGAAAAATGGCTAAGGACCTGAAGAAAAACAAGTCTGGATAGTGGTCGGATATTTGGCCGGACATTGTCCCGGTTTTGTACCTGCGGCCGGATTATCCGGGGGGGGGGTTATCCGGCCCCTACTCAGGCCGGATTATCCGGCCCCCCGGAAGGCCCAACGGCTGGATTTTGGGGAGGGGTATTTATACCCCTCTTCTTCTTCCTTCCCCCTTTGATCAATCATTGCACAAGAAATCTGCCAAGCTTCACCTCCATTAGAGCCACCTCAAGAAACACAAGATTTGCAAGATCTCCTTCCTCCCCCAACCAAAGCTCTTGATCTTTGGAGATTCGAAGGAGAAGACACCGATCTACATCCTCACCGAAGCGTTTTTCATTTCCCCTCATTTGTTTGAGGGATCTCATGCTAGTGTTCCTATTTGGTTCCCTAGTTGATTTGTGTTGATGTGTTGTTGTTGATTGTTGTATTGTTATAGATTTGGGAGCCTCCAATTCAGTTGTGGATGTGTGCCCCAAGAACCTTGTAAAGGCCCGGTTTCCGCCTCGAGGAAATCCCTTAGTGGAAGTGGGCTAGGCCTTTGTGGCGTTGCTCACAGGAGATCTGAGTGAAGCCTTCGTGGATGTTGGTTTGGCTTTCGTAGCAACCACATTCCTCCAAACGTAGACGTACCTTCTTGCAAAGGAAGGGAACTACGGGAATCATCTCCGTGTCATCGCGTGCTCCACTCTCGGTTACCTCTATCCTATTCTATCTCTTATATTGTTTAGCTATATCTTGCTTAGTTGCTTATCTTGTCATATAGGTAAATTCACTTAGTTGCATATCTAGAGAATTTACCTTTGTGTCAAGCCTAAATTGAAAAAGAACTAAAAATTGGTTAGCACCTATTCACCCCCCCCTCTAGGTGCGGCATACGATCCTTTCAGACATGTTGGCAACACTCCCTCTCAAACCAAATGGTCAGAAAAAACACGGTTGTGTGCGACCGAAATCCATCCAATCCGGTAAACTCCACACATGCCTTCCATTTGGAATTCGTTGGCGTAGCCTTCCGGAACTTGACAGCCCATCCAAGATCAATGAAGACATGCGTTATGCAGTTCATTATAACGGTGCCGCCATTATTCTACGAAACAAAAGAGCAGGCCCCCACCCCGCCGCCCGTCGATCAACCCCCTCCGACGGAAGAGGAGGTAACCTAAAATGAACCACGCGCATGTGCCGCCTCCACACACGTCTCCAAGCGACCGATGGCGGATCAAGGTGGGAGCCTCAATCTGCCACCGTAACCTCCACTCCACGTGCGGGCGCCAAAGGGGAATCTACTGCCGCCACACGGCCTCGTGTACCGGACCATCTGGCGCGGGCAGCCGGATTCCTCCCCGCGTGGACACCGTGCAGAAGAGAAGGCTGCCGTCGCCGCACGGCCAGGGGTGCTGCCCTAGCTGACAACAACAAAGTGTCGCCGCGATACAAACCCTGGCAAAGGTGCCTGGCGTGCTGCCATCGTGGCCCTTGTCAGCAGCGCAGGAAAGGCCACCGGGTATTTGGCTGGAGGCAGTGCCATGGTTCGCTCTGGTGTCGCCCTGGGGGGATTTGGCTGGAGGCTTGCTTTTGGATGGTGATAAGTGATCCGGTATGATCATTGCGTGTGTGTGTGCTACGAAAGGAGTTGTGGCGTGGTGATGTGTCACCGATTTGGTAGGGAACGAGGCAAGTGTTTTTCTTTGATGTGGGGCGAGATCATGTCGTGCGCGTGGCACGATAGGGGTCTGTGGTGCATGGTGGGGACTGGGAAGCGATACCGTGTCATTGTGTTTACCGTTGTGGTTCTGGACGCAGCTAGTGCTAGCTATTTGGGTGACAGTATGACACCCTTTTGGGGAGAGACTTGTATAGGATCTCTCTATTAGGTAGGATCATAGGGTCAATCCACAGAAAAATATATTTTAAAAATGTAAAAAATCTGAAAATAATATATAACATTTCTATTGGTTGTGTTTACAACTCTAAAAAAATTCAGCTCAAAATTTGATCTACACTTGGAGAAAAAAAAAAGACAAATTCGACTATGGGCAGGTTGAATAGGATTTCACATTATTCACACCTAAATCTACCTTTTTTGATTCTCTAAGTGTATGTTGAATTTGAAGCTGTAAATTTTTGATCTTGCATATGTTTTTTGTAATTTTTTTCCCTAGAATATTTAAACATGTTTTGTCTTTCAAAAAAAAAAATTCTCATAGATCCTATCTAAAACTTGATCCTACCTAAGTTTTCCCCATCATTCTTGTGCTCGCTGTTCTATCCCCTATCGACTCTGGTGTCGTTCTGTCTGTGCGTAACACGCTCACACGCTGAGGTGACCATCTGAGCCTTTCCTTATGGAGGAAGGTTTAACAAAATGAGTTGGAAGATATGCCGCTAACATCTTCGGCCAAAGCAACTCGTAGTCTTTAGGCATGAGAAATATGTCAGCTCGTGATTGGTCTAGACTAGAGTGTCTCAAGATTTTTGTGCTTTTTTTAGGGGAAGATTTTTGCGATTCTAGCATGCCTTGCAAGATGGACATATTCCTCCTACATTTTTTCGATAATGGACGCTTTATTATTTGATCAAGTAATTACGCTCGGCCTCTGCATAACAAGTATGCACACAGCCATTCGAGTTTCAGATATCTCAAAATTAAAACGGCAAAGATGAATTGCATATCAATCATCAGCGATTGTAGAACGCCTAAGAGGATGTTGGAGGCTCAATACGTAGATTATGCCGCCACCCATGTAGGGAAAAGGTATCCCTTGTCGCATCCTCCAACCGTGTATCGTAAAGAGGTCTTGGTTATCCACTCTCTGCAGCGTAGACCACGAACGGAGAATAGCGGTGCATCTGTAAATAACTTGCAAAAGAGAAAAAAAATGTTATTATTAAAAATGTTGTCATTTCTATATAGCCATAGCGGCCATATAACGGCGAGCGCTCCCATCCTAATAAGCATTCTAAACATGTGATCAATATCATGAAGCCAATTCCTAAAGATATTGGTTACACTGGTCGAGGATACAGATTCGAAGCTACTTGATGCATAACCATATAGATCTAGCAAAGCGGCACTGAAAGAATAAGTGTTTAATTGTCTCATTGTGCTAACAGAATACACACTTAGTACTCCCAAGCCAATTGCGTTTCAGAAGACTATCTTTGGTTAGGACTACCCCTCGACGTAAATACCATTTTAAAAAAAAATTAGCGGAATTTTCATCTTCCAGATCTTCCTGTTCTAATCAACTGGTATGTCTGGTTGGATAATTGCATTGTATAATGAACTTATTGTGAACTTTCCATTGGATTGTAAGTTCTACAAAATTCAGTCGGCCCTTGGGAAAACTAAATGGATTCCAAAAGAAGAAGTAAGGCATTCCACGCATTAAGCCTCTATCCGTATAAATCTCGTCTAAATGACACAGATGATGGTGAGGTCGCCATTACTAGAGCAAGGGTATCACTTTTGAACAATGCTATATAACGCTGGATATTATTCAGAGAGAGGTATAGTCCCTAACCAAGAATCATCCCAGAACCGTATCTGTGATCCATCCTTAATGGAGAAAGTACCATATTTGAATAAAAAAATCTTTGTTACCATTAGGCCGGTCCAGAAGGGCGAGTCTCCTGGTTTCCATATGATTTGGGATAACACTTTCTCGCCAATTTAGTTTCTCTTGAGTAGGGTCTGCCATACACCGTCTTCAGTAAGTAGCTTGAAAATTCATTTACCTAGTAAGGCTGAGTTCTTAACCGCAAGGTCGTGAACACCCGACCCCCCCATATCCTTCGGACGACATACAACATTCCACTTAACCAATCGATATTTCTTTTTCTCGCTATCCCCTTGCCAAAAAAATCTTGATCGATAATAATCGAGCTTGTGTAAAACACCTTTCGGCAAAAGGAAGAAGGATATCATATAAACACCATATTGGAAAGTACTGAATTAATGAGTACAATCTTCCTCCCAGAGATAACACTTTACCCTTCTAACTACTCAGACGCTTCTGAAGTCTCTCCGATCCACTAGTTTCCATTCAGCAATTGTTAATCTCTGATGAATCGGGATTCTCAAGTAATTGACAAGAAACTAGCATTGTCCACAACCAAACAGATATAATCGGTAACTGAGTCTTGGGCTTCACCGAAGCAGAACAATTCACTTTTATGGAAATTAATTTTGAAGCCCGATAATTGCTCAAAAGCGGCCAAGATTAGCTTCAGATTCCGAGCTTTGTCAAGGTCATGTTCCATAAATAAAATTGTATCATTAGCGTATTGAAAAATTGATAAACCCCCATCAACCAGATGAGGGGTTACACCTTCAATAAGACCATCAGACTTGGCACGTTCGATCAGGATGGCAATCATATCAGCCACTATGTTAAACAAAAGTGGTGATAGAAGATCCCCTAGCGTAAACGTTTTCTAGTCTAAAAGAAGTGACATGTGTCATCATTAACACGGATCGCAACACTTCCACCAGACACTCGATCTGTGTTTACTCGGTCTCATTTAACTTATCTTGCATTCACATACTTATAGTTTTGTGAAAAAATAAGATGGTAACGGTCATGCGATATTGTTTTCGCCAACATCAACTAGGCTACCCTTTGTGTTACAAAATATGAGACATGAACACGACCAACATACAATCCTATATATAATTGAAGTAGTGAACGCCGTCATGTCATAACTTGTTCATCACACATGCGAAATCATCACGATTGTGTCAGCCACACGATATAATGGTCGTGCTGATAAATACCATGCATATTGTAGATAGGGAGTGGTGTTTTGGAACATGGGTGCATATGCTCCCTATATTTTAAAATGCATCTTACACATATTTTAAGTTTCAAAAAAATTGAAATAAAAAATTGTTACGTACATCTTCACGTGCTACGCGCTCACAAAGTCGTTTCATAAAAAAATGACTTATCATGTGACGTGTGTAAAAAAGATAAAATTCAGTGCTAAAAATAATGTTTTTCACATGATAAAGTTTCTCCTTTTTACATAGACCACAAAAAATATTATTTTTTCGTGAAACTTGACGAATGCACATACATAATGAAGATGTACATGCAGAATTTTTTATCCAAATTTTTTGACATTTCAAAATATATTTTTTTGGTAGAGGGAGCATACGCACCCGGGAGCCGAATTGAATTTCCGGCATATTGTACGAGTTTCAAAGTAAATCATGAGGACACAACCTGCAACCAGGCCGGCCTGCTACCCGCCGCTGGGTCAGCCCACGCTTCCACAAGCCCTCGCCGCGCTGGGTTGCGCTCGGCCAGCCCATCCGCGCTGCTGCCGCTGCCCGCTTGCTCCCCAGCGTGTCTATCGTGAGATCGATCGCTGGGTCCCACTCGCCGCTCGCTCGATCGCTCCACGCGCGCGCCGCCCCGGTTGACCCGCGCTCCCGCTCGATCCGGCTTGGCGCGGCTCGCTGCTGCATCACGTGGGCTACAACCACTTCCCAGGCCGGCCCAGTCTCCAGGTACCCAAGCCCAGCTTCACCCAGCCTGTTTTCCTGGTCAATTTGCTGTTATTTGTACACGGCCGGTAGTACCGGCCCATAGGATAAAAGCTGCTTTGCTTTTTGCATATTTTCTGTACTCTTTTTGTACTACCGGTTGTGCGCGAATCTGATCGTTTTTTAGCTCCAACAGTCATATTTTTTGGTCCCTATTTACACCTCCCTTCCACCTCCGTCCAAAGTAGCTCTTGCACATCTATTCTCGCCTCCATTGTTGATCTTGAAGAGTTTGATCCCCCTCTTGATCTCCTCACTATTTGTTGCATCTTTTTTGGGGAAGGAGGGAGGAGATCTAGATCTAGTACTCCACCAAGTGAATCCCTCTCCAAGTGAGGGGATCTTGCTAGATCTAGATCTTGGAGTAATTTGGTGTTCCTCCTCCTATTTGTTCTACCTCCCTTATTCCCCCAATAGCTTTTGTAACTTTGTTGGTATTTGGGAGAGAATAACTTGGGCTGTTCTTAGCCATTGAATTAGGTGCACCGGTTTGGGTTCTCTCCGGGATTTCGGTCTCGTGTGAGTTAGTGTGAGAACTCTAGAGTGCTTGTTAACCTTAGTGGTATTGTTGCCTTCGTGGTCATGTCGCCTTTGTGGCGTGGTAGCCTTTGTGGCCTTGTCGCCTTTCTGGCGTAGTGGCCCTTGTGGCCTTGTAGCCTTTGTGGCGCGTTGGAGCCTTTGTGGCCTTGTTGCCATGTGTGGCGCGTTGTAGTCTTTGTGGCCTTGTACTTGAGACCCTTCGGTGATGTGGAGCTTGCCTCAAGCTTGATAATTAGGTATTTACCCCAAGCTTGTATGGGTTCGGTGACCACCCTCAAGGGTCCCTTAGTGGATCGAGGCTTTCCCTTTGGTGGAAAGGATCGAGGAGAATACGGTGGCCCTAGCGGCTCATTGGAGTGTCTCGTGCCTCCTGATGGTGCTTATCGTTACGCCGACTTCACACTATTGGGGAACCCCAAGAGGAAGGTATGACGAGCACGGCAGCAAGTTTTCCCTCAGTACGAAACCAAGGTTTAATCGACCAGTAGGAGAAAGGCATGACTTTTGAAGGTGTTGCTAGCTGATGAGTGGTAGGGCGCACTACCGGCGTCAGCAACAACGTGGAACATGTACACAACACAACCAAAGTACTTTATCCCAACTTACAGTGAGGTTGTCAATCTCACCGGTTTGCTGAACACAAAGGATTAGACGTATCGACTGGAAGGAGATGTTTGCAGAAAGTAAACATAACAGGATTGCAGTTGAATTTATAAGTAAAGGAAATAGGACCGGGGTCCACAGTTCATTAGAGGTGTCTCTCCATAAAGAAATAACATGTTCGGTAAACAAATTATAGCTGGGCAATTGATAGAATATCGATCAATACATGACAAGATGATTACTATGAGATTTGATATGAGCACTACAACATAATACATAGACCGTAATCCAACTGCGTCTATGACTAATAATCCACCTTCAGGTTATCGTCTGAACCCCTTTCAGTATTAAGTTGCAAGCAACAGACTATCACATGAAGCAATGTGTGTAAAGTAAACAATAGAATTATCCTCGGATAAAACATTGTTATTTTCTCCGTAGTAGCAACAACACATATACAATCTTAGAATTTATAAAGTCACTCTCCTAGAAAACTAGAGGCATGAACCTACTATCGAGCATAAATACCCCGTGTTGGAGTCACAAGTATCCATCTGGCTTGAGTTTCTACTAGCAACAGAGAGCATGCAAGATCACAAATAACATATGACATGAATATATAACCAATTTCAACATAGTATACAATCTTCATCGGATCCCAGCAAACCAAACATATAGGATTACATAAAGATGATCTTGATCATGTAGGGCAGCTCACAAGATCGATACATGAAGCACAAAGTGGAGAAGACAACCAGCTAGCTACTGCTATGGACCCATAGTCCAGGAATGAACTACTCACGCATCACTTCGGAGGCGGGCATGGCGATGTAGATGCCTCCGGGGATGATTTCCCCCTCCGGCAGGGTGCCGGTAAGAGCTTCAGAACCCACCGAGATGGGTTCGGCGATGGCGGCCCCGACGGAACTTTTCGTGTATGGAAGCTCGGGTATCCGGGGTTTTCCCGAGAAGATATATAAATAGGCGGAGGATTTAGGTCGGTGGGGCGCCTGGTGGGCCCAGACCACCCCTAGGCGTGGGCCAGGTCCAGGTCGCGCCTAGGGTAGGTCTGGCCGACCTGCTGCGCCACTTCGACCCCCCATCGGACTTCGTCTTCGCTTCGGTAAAATATTGACTTCGGCTTTTGTTTTGTCCAATTCCGAGAATATTTCTTGTACAACTTTTCTGAAATACAAAACAGCAGAAAACAGGGAACTCCTGCTCGTTCTCGAGTAGGTAAGTGATAACAAAAATAATTTTTGAGGTGACATGAAGCCAACACAATCTCGATCAAGCATGTAAAGCATTGTGTGCCGGGATCTAAGTACTCTAATATAGGCATGATAGATATAATTCAATTGAACTTAGCAACTATGTTATAACATGAAGAGTAACTCAAACAGAGGATCATACATAATAGTGCATTGAAAGCAACTATTTGTTTATGAGTATAGAGTAAACATAATAAGGTGGTATTCAACATGTCCTTTATGGAATAGCCACTACAAGAAAAGTTCTGATACTCAACGTCTAATTTTCGTCAGGTATGGCCCCTTTTTCGTCGCCTATGGGCCTAACCCGACGATATGGATTATGTGGTCCAAACTGCGTCAGGCAAAGTCCTACCACGTTTTTTTCGGTTCGTCGCGTTAGGGCGCCCTTCCGCCATGGAAAATCGGACCGTTGCAGAAGTGTTTTCGGGAGCCCGTTGACTACTGACGTCATGCAAACTGACACGTGGCAGACGTTGTTAACTGTCAGTTAACGCCGTTAACTGGCTGAAACCCCGTGATAGATGGTAGGCCCACACAAGGTCTGCCACGCCTTAAGCGGGCCGGCCCATTTAGTTTGCGGCCGGGCCAGCTGACTTAGTTTGACCGGTCAACTATATAACTGGGCTCGTCTATTGGGTACGTGGGCCGGGCCTAACCTCTAAGGTTGACTGGTCAACACTTAAATGGGCCGGCCCACTAAGCACGTGGGCCGGGCCGAATGCCTTCGTTTGACCGGTCAACAGGCAAACGTGCCGACCCACTAAGCATGCGGGGCCCACTTTCCTATTACCGGTTGGCCCGTTTAGTAAGTGGGGTCCGCCATAAAGCAAGTGGCCGACCCAGTAAGTTAGTGGGCCGGCCCACTAAGCATGTGGGTCCCACTATCCTGTTATCGGGCAGCCCAGTTAGTAAGTGGGGTCCACTATAAAGCAAGTGGGTTGGCCCAACAAGTTAGTGGGCTAGCCCACTAAGCATGTGGGTCCCACTTTCCTGTTAACGGGTGATACGTCCCAAACGTATCTATAATTTCTTATGTTCCATGCTACTTTTATGATGATACTCACATGTTTTATACACACTTTATGCCATTATTATGCATTTTCCGGCACTAACCTATTGACGAGATGCCGAAGAGCCAGTTGTTGTTTTCTGCTGTTTTTGGTTTCAGAAATCGTACAAAGGAAATATTCTCGGAATTGGACGAAATCAACGCCCAGGGTCTTATTTTTCCACGAAGCTTCCAGAAGACCGAAAGGGTTACGAAGTGGGGCGACGAGGCGCCGCCACCATAGGGCCGCGCGGCCAGAGAGGGGCCCGCGCCGCCCTATGGTGTGGGCCCCTCGCACCGCCTCCAACCCTACCCTTTCGCCTACTTAAAGCCTTCGTCGCGAAAACCCCAGTACCGAGAGCCACGATACGGAAAACCTTCTAGAGACGCCGCCGCCGCCAATCCCATCTCGGGGGATTCAGGAGATCGCCTCCGGCACCCTGCCGGAGAGGGGAATCATCTCCCGGAGGACTCTTCATCACCATGATCGCCTCCGGATTGATGTGTGAGTAGTTCACCCCTGGACTATGGGTCCATAGCAGTAGCTAGATGGTTGTCTTCTCCTCATTTTGCTATCATGTTAGATCTTGTGAGCTGCCTATCATGATCAAGATCATCTATTTGTAATGCTACATGTTGTTTTTGTTGGGATCCGATGAATATGGAATATTATGTCAAGTTGATTATCAATCTATCATATATGTGTTGTTTATGTTCTTGCATGCTCTCCGTTGCTAGTAGAGGCTCGGCCAAGTTGATACTTGTAACTCCAAGAGGGAGTATTTATGCTCGATAGTGGGTTCATGCCTCCATTGAATCCGGGACAGAGTGATGAAAGTTCTAAGGTTGTGGATGTGCCGTTGCCACTAGGGATAAAACATCAATGCTTTGTCTAAGGATATTTGTGTTGATTACATTACGCACCATACTTAATGCAATTGTCTGTTGTTTGCAACTTAATACTGGAAGGGGTGCGGATGCTAACCTGAAGGTGGACTTTTTAGGCATAGATGCATGCTGGATAGCGGTCTATGTACTTTGTCGTAATGCCCTGACTAAAACTCATAGTAGTCATCGTGATATATGTATGTGCATTGTTATGCCTTCTCTATTTGTCGATTGCCCAACTGTAATTTGTTCACCCAACATGCTATTTATCTTATGGGAGAGACACCACTAGTGAAATGTGGACCCCGATCCATTCTTTTACATCTGAAATAAAATCTACTGCAAACTCTGTTCTTTACTGTTCTTCGCAAACAAACATCATCTTCCACACTATACATTTAATCCTTTGTTTACAGCAAGCCGGTGAGATTGACAACCTCACCGTTAAGTTGGGGAAAAGTATTGTGATTGTGTTGTGCAGGTTCCACGTTGGCGCCGGAATCCCTGGTGTTGCGCCACACTACACTCCGTCACCAACAACCTTCACGTGTTCCTTGACTCCTACTGGTTCGATAACCTTGGTTTCTTACTGAGGGAAAACTTGCTGCTGTACGCATCACACCTTCCTCTTGGGGTTCCCAACAGACGTGTGTCAACTACACGCCAGCAAGATTTTTTCTGGCGCCGTTGCCGGGGAGATCAAGACACGCTGCAAGGGGAGTCTCCCACATCCAATCTCTTTACTTTGTTTTTGTCTTGCTTTATTTTACTTTATTTACTGCTTTGTTTGATCTTTATATCAAAAATACAAAAAAATTAGTTGCTAGATTTACTTTATTTACTGTCTTGTTCTCTATATCAAAAACACAAAAAAATTAGTTACTTGCATTTACTTTCTTTAGTTTGCTTTATTTACTACTGTTAAAATGGGTACTCCTGAGAATACTAAGTTGTGTGACTTCACTAGCACAAATAATAATGATTTCCTATGCACACCTATTGCTCCACCTGCTACTACAGCAGAATTTTTTGAAATTAAACCTGCTTTACTAAATCTTGTTATGAGAGAGCAATTTTCTGGTGTTAGTTCTGATGATGTTGCTTCCCATCTTAATAATTTTGTTGAACTTTGTGAAATGCAAAAGTATAAGGATGTAGATGGTGACATTATAAAATTAAAATTGTTTCCTTTCTCCTTAAGAGGAAGAGCTAAAGATTGGTTGCTATCTTTGCCTAAGAGTAGTATTGATTCATGGACTAAATGTAAGGATGCTTTCATTGGTAGATATTATCCTCCCGCTAAAATTATATCTTTGAGAAGTAGCATAATGAATTTTAAGCAATTGGATAATGAACATGTTGCTCAAGCATGGGAGAGAATGAAATCTTTGGTGAAGAATTGCCCTACTCATGGACTGACTACTTGGATGATCATCCAAACCTTTTATGTAGGATTGAATTTTTCTTCGCGGAACCTATTGGATTCAGCTGCTGGAGGTACTTTTATGTCCATCACTTTGGGTGCCGCAACAAAGCTTCTTGATAATATGATGATCAATTACTCTGAATGGCACACGGAAAGAGCTCCACAAGTTAAGAAGGTAAATTCTGTTGAAGAAACCTCCTCCTTGAGTGATAAGATTGATGCTATTATGTCTATGCTTGTGAATGGTAGATCTAATGTTGATCCTAATAATGTTCCTTTAGCTTCATTGGTTGCCCAAGAAGAACATGTTGATGTGAACTTCATTAAAAATAATAATTTCAACAACAATGCGTATAGGAATAATTCTGGTAACAACTATAGGCCATATCCTTCTAATAATGGTAATGGTTATGGTAATTCTTATGGTAATTCTTACAACAATAATAGGAGTGTACCCCCTGGTCTTGAAGCCATGCTTAAAGAATTTATTAGTACACAAACTGCTTTTAACAAATCTATTGAAGAAAAGCTTGGTAAAATTGATATTCTTGCTTCTAAGGTTGATAGTCTTGCCTTTGATGTTGATCTTTTGAAATTGAAAGTTATGCCTAATGAAGATAAAGATAATAAAATTATTACTACAGCAAATGCCATCCAAGTTCGAATTAATGAAAATATTAGATTGATGGCTGAATTGCATGCTAGGTGGGAAAGAGAAGAAAACAAAAAACTTGCTAAAGAGAATAATGTAGCTAAAGTTTGGACTATTACCACCACTAGTAATAATGATGATTCACATGTTGCTAAACCCCCTACTATCAATGGTAAAATAATTGGTGTTGGCAATATTTCTACTCCTAGTGCAAAGCGTGCAAAACTGCCTGAAACTGCTGAAACTATTTGTGATAAAACTGCTGAAATTTTTCAAAATATTGGGGACAATGATCCCATTGCTGTAGATCATAATGGTTTATATTTTTATGATTGTCATATCTCTGAAGTTATTAAGTTCTTACAAAAACTTGCTAAAAGTCCCAATGCTAGTGCAATAAATTTGGCCTTTACAAAACATATTACAAATGCTCTCATAAAAGCTAGAGAAGAGAAATTAAAACTTGAAACTTCTATTCCTAGGAAGTTAGAAGATGGTTGGGAGCCCATCACTAAGATGAGGGTCAATGATTTTGATTGTAATGCTTTATGTGATCTTGGTGCAAGTATTTCTGTTATGCCTAAGAAAATCTATGATATGCTTGACTTGCCACCATTGAAATATTGTTATTTGGATGTTAATCTTGTTGATAATGCTATAAAGAAACCTTTGGGGAGGATTGATAATGTTCGCATTATGGTTAACAATAACCTTGTCCCCGTTGATTTTGTTGTCTTGGATATTGAATGCAATGCATCTTGTCCCATTATATTGGGAAGACATTTTCTTCGAACTATTGGTGCTATTATTGATATGAAGGAAGGTAATATTAAGTATCAATTTCCTCTCAAGAAAGGTATGGAACACTTCCCTAGAAAGAGAATGAAGTTACCTTATGATTCTATTATTAGAACAAATTATGATGTTGATGCTTCATCTCTTGATAATACTTGATTCACACTTTCTGCGCCTAGCTGAAAGGCATTAAAAAAAGCGCTTATGGGAGACAACCCATTATTTTGCTTCTGCACTTTTGTTTTATATTTGAGTCTTGGAAGTTGTTACTACTGTAGCAACCTCTCCTTATATTTATTTTATTGCATTGTTGTGCCAAGTAAAGTCTTTGATAGTAAAGTCAATACTAGATTTGGATTACTGCGCAGAAACAGATTTCTTTCTGTCACGAAATTTAGCAGCCCCTTCTGTAGGTAACTCAGAAAAATCTGCCAATTTACGTGCGTGATCCTCAGATATGTACGCAACTTTCATTCAATTTGATCATTTTTATCTGAGCAAGTTAAGTGCCCCAGAAAAATTCGTCTTTACAGACTGTTCTGTTTTAACAGATTCTGCCTTTTATTTCGCATTGCCTGTTTCACTATGATTGACGGATTTCTTTGTTCCATTAAATTTCAGTAGCTTTGTGCAATGTCCAGAAGTGTTAAGAATGATTATTTGACCTCTGAATATATGAATTTTCAATTATGCACTAACCCTCTAATGAGTTTGTTTTGAGTTTGGTGTGGAGGAAGTTTTCAAGGGTCAAGAGAGGAGGATGATACAATATGATCAAGAAGAGTGAAAAGTCTAAGCTTGGGGATGCCCCCGTGATTCATCCCCGCATATTTTAAGAAGACTCAAGCATCTAAGCTTGGGGATGCCCAAGGCATCCCTTCTTCATCGACAACTTATCAGGTCACCTCTAGTGAAACTATATTTTTATTCCGTCACATCTTATGTGCTTTACTTGGAGCGTCTGTTGTTTTTGTTTTTGTTTGAATAAAATCGGATCCTAGCATTCTTTGTGTGGGAGAGAGACACGCTCCGCTGTTGCATATGAAAACTCGTGTTCTTAGCTATACTTTTAATGTTCATGGCGAAGGTTGAAACTGCTTCATTCATTGTTATATGGTTGGAAACAGAAAATGCTTCATGTGGTAATTGGTATAATGTCTTGAATAATTTGATACTTGGCAATTGTTGTGCTCATATAGATCATGTCTAAGCTCTTGCATCATGTACCTTGCACCTATTAATGAAGAACTACACAGAGCTTGTTAAAATTTGGTTTGCATGATTGGTCTCTCTAGAGTCTAGATATTTTCTGGTTAAGGTGTTTGAACAACAAGGAGACAGCGTAGAGTCTTATAATGCTTGCAATATGTTCTTATGTAAGTTTTGTTGTACCATTTCATACTTGAGTTTGCTTCAAACAACCTTGCTAGCCTAGCCTTGTATTGAGAGGAATTCTTCTCGTGCATCCAAATCCTTGAGCCAAAAACTATGCCATTTGTGTCCACCATACCTACCTACTACATGGTATTTCTCTGCCATTCCAGAGTAAATTACTTGAGTGCTACCTTTAAAATTATATTCTTTGCCTTTGCAATATATAGCTCATGGGAAAATAGCCTTAAAAACTATTGTGGTGAAGAATATGTAGCTATGTATCTTATTTCTTATAAGTTGCTTGTTGAGCGGTAACCATGTTTCTGGGACGCCATCAACTATTACACCTTTGTTGAATATCATGTGAGTTGCTATGCATGTTCGTCTTGTCTGAAGTAAGGGTGATTTATCATGATCAAATGGTTTGAGTATGCATATTGTTAAAGAAGAACATTGGGCCGCTAACTAAAGCCGTGAATCATGGTGGAAATTTCAGTTTGGACAATCAATCCTCAATCTCTTATGAGAATATTATCTGTTGTTGAATGCTTATGCATTAAAGAGGAGTCCGTTATCTGTTGTCTATGTTGTCCCGGTATGGATGTCTAAGTTGAGAATAATCAAAAGCGAGAAATCCAATGCGAACTTTCTCCTTAGACCTCTGTACAGGCAGCATAGAGGTACCCCTTTGTGACACTTGGTTGAAACATATGTTATGCAATGATAATCCATGTAAATCCAAGCTAATTAGGACAAGGTGCGAGCACTATTGGTAATCTATGCATGAGGCTTGCAACTTATAGGATGTTTTATACATAACACATATGATTTATTACTACCGTTGAAAAAATTGTTTCTATGTTTTCAAAATGAAAAGCTCTAGCACAAAAACAGTAATCCATGCTTCCCTCTGCGAAGGGCCCAATTCTTTTACTTTATGTTGAGTCAGTTTACCTACTTCTTTCTATCTTAGAAGCAAACACTTGTGTGAACTGTGTGCATTGATTCTTACATGTTCACCTATTGCACTTGTTATATTACTTTGTGTTGACAATTATCCATGAGATAAACATGTTGAAGTTGAAAGCAACTGCTGAAACTTATATCTTTCTTGGTGTTGCTTCAAAGCTTTCTACTAAGAATTTATTGCTTTATGAGTTGACTCTTATGCAAGTCTTATTGATGCTTGTCTTGAAAGTACTATTCATGAAAAGTCTTTGCTATATGATTCAGTTGTTTACTCATTGTCTTTACCATTGCTTCGAATCCCTGCATTCATCTCATATGCTTTACAATAGTATTGATCAAGATTATGATAGCATGTCACTTCAGAAATTATCCTTGTTATCGTTTACCTACTCGAGGGCGAGTAGAAACTAAGCTTGGGGATGCGTGATACGTCCCAAACGTATCTATAATTTCTTATGTTCCATGCTACTTTTATGATGATACTCACATGTTTTATACACACTTTATGTCATTATTATGCATTTCCCGGCACTAACCTATTGATGAGATGCCGAAGAGCCAGTTGTTGTTTTCTGCTATTTTTGGTTTCAGAAATCCTACAAAGGAAATATTCTCGGAATTGGACGAAATCAACGCCCAGGGTCTTATTTTTCCACGAAGCTTCTAGAAGATCGAAAGGGTTACGAAGTGGGGCGACGAGGCGCCGCCACCATAGGGCCGCGCGGCCAGAGGGGGGCCCGCGCTGCCCTATGGTGTGGGCCCCTCGCGCCGCCTCCAACCCTACCCTTCCGCCTACTTAAAGCCTTCGTCGCGAAAACCCCGCATCGAGAGCCACGATACGGAAAACCTTCCCGAGACGCCGCCGCCGCCAATCCCATCTCGGGGGATTCGAGAGATCGCCTCCGGCACCTCGCCGGAGAGGGGAATCATCTCCCGGAGGACTCTTCATCACCATGATCGCCTCCGGATTGATGTGTGAGTAGTTCACCCCTGGACTATGGGTCCATAGCAGTAGCTAGATGGTTGTCTTCTCCTCGTTGTGCTATCATGTTAGATCTTGTGAGCTGCCTATCATGATCAAGATCATCTATTTGTAATGCTACATGTTGTGTTTGTTGGGATTCGATGAATATGGAATACTTCAAGTTGATTATCAATCTATCATATATGTGTTGTTTATGTTCTTGCATGCTCTCCGTTGCTAGTAGAGGCTCTGGCCAAGTTGATACTTGTAACTCCAAGAGGGAGTATTTATGCTCGACAGTTGGTTCATGCCTCCATTGAATCTGGGACAGTGACAAAAAGTTCTAAGGTTGTGGATGTGCTGTTGCCACTAGGGATAAAACATCAATGCTTTGTCTAAGGATATTTGTGTTGATTACATTACGCACCATACTTAATGCAATTGTCTGTTGTTTGCAACTTAATACTGGAAGGGGTGCGGATGCTAACCTGAAGGTGGACTTTTTAGGCATAGATGCATGCTGGATAGCAGTCTATGTACTTTGTCGTAATGCCCTGATTAAAACTCATAGTAGTCATCGTGATATATGTATGTGCATTGTTATGCCTTCTGTATTTGTCAATTGCCCAACTGTAATTTGTTCACCCAACATGCTATTTATCTTATGGGAGAGACACCACTAGTGAACTGTGGACCCCGGTCAATTCTTTTACATCTGAAATACAATCTACTGCAAACTTTGTTCTTTACTGTTCTTCGCAAACAAACATCATCTGCCACACTATACATTTAATCCTTTGTTTACAGCAAGCCGGTGAGATTGACAACCTCACTGTTAAGTTGGGGCAAAGTATTGTGATTGTATTGTGCAGGTTCCACGTTGGCGCCGGAATCCCTGGTGTTGCGCCGCACTACACTCCGTCACCAACAACCTTCACGTGTTCCTTGACTCCTACTGGTTCGATAACCTTGGTTTCTTACTGAGGGAAAACTTGCTGCTGTACGCATCACACCTTCCTCTTGGGGTTCCCAACAGACGTGTGTCAACTACACGCCAGCAACGGGCCGACCCTAGTTAGTAAGTGGGGTACACCATAAAGCAAGTGGGCAGGCCCAACAGGTTAGTGGGTCGGCCCAATAAGCAGGTGGGGCCCACTTTCATGTTAACGGGTCGGCCCAGTTAGTAAGTGGGGTCCACCATAAAGCAAGTGGGTTGGCCCAACAGGATGACATGTGGGACCGACCTGCCACCAGCGTCCTCATTGTTTCAAAGGGGGCAGGAGATCAAAAGAAAAAGGCAAATAGCCAGAAATTAGGGGTAAAAAATAAATCCAACAAAGGAAACTTTTATTGTTCATAGAGGATGACATGCGGGACCCATGAGCCATCAACTTCCTCAATGTTTCAAAGGCGGCATGAGATCGAAAGAAAAAGGCAAGTGACCAAATATCAGGAGCCAACAATAATCCAAGAAAAGAAACTTTATTGTACATAGAGGATGACATGCAGGTCCCATTTTGCAGCAGCGGTCTCAACGTTTCAAATGCGGCTTGAGATCAAACGAAAAAGATAGTAGCTAGAAATTAGGGGGTCAAAAAAACTCCAAGAAAGGAAAGATTTATCGTTCATAGAGGCTGACATGTGGGACCTATGAGCCAGCAGAGTTCTCAACGTTTCAAAGGCGGCAGGGGATCAAATGAAAAAGAAAATAGCCAAAAATCAGAGGGTGAAAAAAATCCAAGAAAAGAAACTTTTATTGTACATAGAGGATGACATGCGGGTCCCATTTAGCAGCAGCGGTATCACCGTTTGAGAGGCGGCACATGATCGAAAGAAAAAGGCAAGTGATCAAATATCAGGTGCCAAAAATAACTCCAAGAAAAGAAAGTTGATTGTACATAGAGGATGACATGCAGGTCCCATTTTGCAGCTGCGGTATCACCGTTTGAGAGGCGGCACGGGATCGAAAGAAAAAGGCAAGTGACCAAATATCAGGTGCCAAAAAAACTCCAAGAAAAGAAACTTGATTGCACATAGAGGATGACATGCGGGTCCCATTTAGCAGCAGCGGTATCACCGTTTGAGAGGCGGCACGGGATCGAAAGAAAAAGACAAGTGACCAAATATGAGGTGACAAAAATAACTCCAAGAAAAGAAACTTGATTGCACACAGAGGATGACATGGGGTCTGATACGTCTCCAACGTATCGATAATTTCTTGTGTTCCATGCCACATTATTGATGTTATCTACATGTTTTATGCACACTTTATATCATATTCGTGCATTTTCTGGAACTAACCTATTAACAAGATGCCGAAGTGCCGATTCTTTGTTTTCTGCTGTTTTTGGTTTCGAAATCCTAGTAAAGAAATATTCTCGGAATTGGACGAAATAAAAGCCCGGAGGCCTATTTTCTCACGAAGCTTCCGAAGTCCGAAGGAGAGACGAAGAGGGGCCACGGGGCGCCAAACCCTAGGGCGGCGCGGCCCCCCTTGGCCGCGCCGGCCTGTGGTGTGGGCCCCCGTGCCGCCTCTTGACCTGCCCTTCCGCCTACAAATAGCCTCCGTGACGAAACCCCCGGTACCGAGAGCCACGATACGGAAAACATTACGAGACGCCGTCGCCGCCGATCCCATCTCGGGGGATCCCGGAGATCGCCTCCGGCACCCTGCCGGAGAGGGGAATCATCTCCCGGAGGACTCTACACCGCCATGGTCGCCTCCGGAGTGATGAGTGAGTAGTCTACCCCTGGACTATGGGTCCATAGCAGTAGCTAGATGGTTGTCTTCTCCCCATTGTGCTATCATTGTCGGATCTTGTGAGCTGCCTATCATGATCAAGATCATCTATATGTAATTCTATATGTTGCGTTTGTTGGGATCCGATGAATAGAGAATACTTGTTATGTTGATTATCAAAGCTATGCTTATGTGTTGTTTATGATCTTGCATGCTCTCCGTTACTAGTAGATGCTCTGGCCAAGTAGATGCTTTTAACTCCAAGAGGGAGTACTTATGCTCGATAGTGGGTTCATGCCCGCATTGACACCGGGACGATGATGAGAAAGTTCTAAGGTTGTGTTGTGCTGTTGCCACTAGGGATAAAACATTGATGCTATGTCTAAGGATGTAGTTGTTGATTACATTACGCACCATACTTAATGCAATTGTCTCGTTGCTTTGCAACTTAATACCGGAGGGGGTTCGGATGATAACCTCGAAGGTGGACTTTTTAGGCATAGATGCGGTTGGATGGCGGTCTATGTACTTTGTCGTAATGCCCAATTAAATCTCACTATACTCATCATGATATGTATGTGCATGGTCATGCTCTCTTTATTTGTCAATTGCCCAACTGTAATTTGTTCACCCAACATGCTCGTTCGTCTTATGGGAGAGACACCTCTAGTGAACTGTGGACCCCGGTCCAATTCTCTTTACTCGAAATACAATCTATCGCAATACTTGTTTCTACTTGTTTTCTCTGCAAACAATCATCTTCCACACAATACGGTTAATCCTTTGTTACAGACAAGCCGGTGAGATTGACAACCTCACCTGTTTCGTTGGGGCAAAGTAGCTTGGTTGTGTTGTGCAGGTTCCACGTTGGCGCCGGAATCTCCGGTGTTGCGCCGCACTACATCTCGCCGCCATCAACCTTCAACGTGCTTCTTGGCTCCTCCTGGTTCGATAAACCTTGGTTTCTTTCCGAGGGAAAACTTGCTGCTGTGCTCATCATACCTTCCTCTTGGGGTTGCCCAACGAACGTGTGAAATACACGCCATCAAGCATATTTTCACGGCGCCGTTGCCGGGGAGATCAAGACACGCTGCGAGGGGAGTCTCCACTTCTCAATCTCTTTACTTTGTTTTTGTCTTGCTTTATTTTATTTACTACTTTGTTTGCTGCACTAAATCAAAATACAAAAAAAATTAGTTGCTAGTTTTACTCTATTTGCTATCTTGTTTGCTATATCGAAAACACAAAAAAAATTTAGTTTACTTGCATTTACTTTATCTAGTTTGCTTCATTTACTGTTGCTAAAATGGCCAACGCTGAAAATACTAAGTTGTGTGACTTCACAACCACAAATAATAATGATTTCTTATGCACACCTATTGCTCCACCTGCTACTACAGCGAGAATTCTTTGAAATTAAACCCGCTTTCTCTGAATCTTGTTATGAACCATCAATTTTCCGGTGTTAGTTCCGATGATGCTGCTGCCCATCTCAATAATTTTGTTGAACTATGTGAAATGCAAAAATATAAAGATGTAGATGGTGATATTATTAAACTAAAATTGTTCCCTTTCTCATTAAGAGGAAGAGCTAAAGATTGGTTGCTATCTCTCGCCTAAGAATAGTATTGATTCATGGACTAAATGCAAGGATGCTTTTATTGGTAGATATTATCCCCCTGCTAAAATTATATCTTTGAGGAGTAGCATAATGAATTTTAAACAATTAGATACTGAACATGTTGCTCAAGCTTGGGAAAGAATGAAATCTCTGGTTAAAAATTGCCCAACCCATGGATCGACTACTTGGATGATCATCCAAACCTTCTATGCAGGACTAAATTTTTCTTCGCGGAATTTATTGGATTCAGCTGCTGGAGGTACCTTTATGTCCATCACATTGGGGGCGGCTACAAAACTTCTTGATGATATGATGATAAATTACTCTGAATGGCACACGGAAAGAGCTCCACAAGGTAAGAAGGTAAATTCCGTCGAAGAATCCTCCTCCTTGAGTGATAAGGTTGATGCTATTATGTCTATGCTTGCGAATGATAGGACTAATGTTGATCCTAATAATGTTCCGTTAGCTTCATTGGTTGCACAAGAAGAACATGTTGATGTAAACTTCATTAAAAATAATAATTTCAACAACAATGCTTACCGGAACAATTCTAGTAATAACTATAGGCCATATCCTTATAATAATGGTAACGGTTATGCTAATTCTTATGGGAATTCTTACAACAATAATAGGAATTCACCCCCTGGACTTGAAGCCATGCTTAAAGAATTTATTAGTACACAAACTGCCTTTAACAAATCTGTTGAGGAAAAGCTCAATAAAATTGATATTCTTGTTTCTAGAGTTGATAGTCTTGCCTCTGATGTTGATCTTTTGAAATCGAAGGTTATGCCCAATAGGGACATTGAAAATAAAATTGTTACTACAGCAAATGCCATCCAAGTTAGAATTAATGAGAATATAAGATTAATGGCTGAACTGCGTGCTAGGTGGGATAGAGAAGAAAATGAAAAACTAGCTAAAGAGAAGAATATAGCTAAAGTTTGGACTATTACCACCACTAGTAATGCTAATGCTACACATGTTGCTGCACCTCCTACTCATACTAATAAAAGAATTGGTGTTAGCAATGTTTCCACTTCTAATGCAAAGCGCGAAAAGCTGCTCGAAACTGCTAAAACTGCTGAAATTGCTCGTGATAAAGCTGCTGAAATTTTTTCCAACATTGGGGATGATGATCCCATTGCTTTAGATTATAATGGTTTGAATTTTGATGATTGCCACATCTCTGAAGTTATAAAGTTCTTGCAAAAACTTGCTAAAAGTCCCAATGCTAGTGCTATAAATTTGGCTTTCACGCATCATATTACAAATGCTCTCATAAAAGCTAGAGAAGAGAAACTAGAACGCGAAGCCTCTATTCCTAAAAAGCTAGAAGATGGTTGGGAGCCCATCATTAAGATAAAGGTTAAAGATTTTGATTGTAATGCTTTATGTGATCTTGGTGCAAGTATCTCTGTTATGCCGAAGAAAATTTATAATATGCTTGACTTGCCACCGCTGAAAAATTGTTATTTGGATGTTAATCTTGCTGATCATTCTACAAAGAAACCTTTGGGTAAAGTTGATAATGTTCGCATTACCGTTAACAATAATCTTGTTCCCGTTGATTTTGTTGTCTTGGATATTGAATGCAATGCATCTTGTCCAATTATATTGGGAAGACCTTTTCTTCGAACTCGTTGGTGCTATTATTGATATGAGGGAAGGTAATATAAAATATCAATTTCCTCTCAAGAAAGGTATGGAACACTTCCCTAGAAAGAGAATGAAGGTACCTTATGATTCTATTATTAGAACAAATTATGATGTTGATGCTTCATCTCTCGATGTTACTTGATACACACTTTCTGCGCCTAGCTGAAAGGCGTTAAAGAAAAGCGCTTATGGGAGACAACCCATGTTTTTTACCTACAGTACTTTGTTTTTATTTTGTGTCTTGGAAGTTGTTTACTACTGTAGCAACCTCTCCTTATCTTAGTTTTGAGTTTTGTTGTGCCAAGTTAAGCCGTTGATAGAAAAGTAAGTACTAGATTTGGATTACTGCGCAGTTCCAGATTTCTTTGCTGTCACGAATCTGAGCCCACTGCCCTGCAGGAAGCTCAGAAAATTATGCCAATTTACGAGCATGATCCTCAGATATGTACGCAACTTTCATTCAATTTGAGCATTTTCATTTGAGCAAGTCTGGTGCCATTTTAAAATTCGTCAATACGAACTGTTCTGTTTTGACAGATTCTGCCTTTTATTTCGCATTGCCTCTTTCGCTATGTTGGATGAATTTCTTTGATCCACTAATGTCCAGTAGCATTATGCAATGTCCAGAAGTGTTAAGAATGAGTGTGTCACCTCTGAATATGTCAATTTATATTGTGCACTAACCCTCTAATGAGTTGTTTCGAGTTTGGTGTGGAGGAAGTTTTCAAGGATCAAGAGAGGAGTATGATGCAACATGATCAAGGAGAGTGAAAAGCTCTAAGCTTGGGGATGCACCCGGCGGTTCACCCCTGCATATATCAAGAAGACTCAAGCGTCTAAGCTTGGGGATGCCCAAGGCATCCCCTTCTTCATCAACAAATTATCGGGTTCCTCCCCGAAACTACATTTTTATTCGGCCACATCTTATGTGCTTTTTCTTGGAGCGTCGTTTTGTTTTTATTTTTGTTTTGTTTGAATAAAATGGATCCTAGCATTCACTTTATGGGAGAGATACACACTCCGCTGTAGCTTATGGACAAATGTGTCCTTGGTTACTACTCATAGTATTCATGGCGAAGTTTCTCCTTCGTTAAATTGTTATATGGTTGGAATTGGAAAATGATACATGTAGTAATTGCTATAAATGTTTTGGGTAATGTGATACTTGGCAATTGTTGTGCTCATGTTTAAGCTCTTGCATCATATGCTTTGCACTCATTAATGAAGAAATACATAGAGCATGCTAAAATTTGGTTTGCATATTTGGTTTCTCTAAGGTCTAGATAATTTCTAGTTTTGAGTTTGAACAACAAGGAAGACGGTATAGAGTATTATAATGCTTTCAATATGTCTTTTATGTGAGTTTTGCTGTACTAGTTCATCCTTGTGTTTGCCTCAAACAACCTTGCTAGCCTAAACCTTGTATCGAGAGGGAATACTTCTCATGCATCCAAAATACTTGAGCCAACCACTATGCCATTTGTGTCCACCATACCTACCTACTACATGGTATTTTCCAGCCATTCCAAAGTAAATTGCTTGAGTGCTACCTTTAAAATTCCATCATTCACCTTTGCAATATATAGCTCATGGGACAAATAGCTTAAAAACTATTGTGGTATTGAATATGTAATTATGCACTTTATCTCTTATTAAGTTGCTTGTTGTGCGATAACCATGTTTATCGGGGAACGCCATCAACTCATTGTTGAATTTCATGTGAGTTGCTATGCATGTTCGTCTTGTCTGAAGTAAGGGCGATCTACACTGAGTTGAATGGTTTGAGCATGCATATTGTGAGAGAAGAACATTGGGCCGCTAACTTAAGCCATGTTCCATGGTGGAAGTTTCAGTTTTGGACAAACATCCTCAAATCTCTAATGAGAAAAGAATTAATTGTTGTTGAATGCTTGAAGCATTAAAAGAGGAGTCCATTATCTGTTGTCTATGTTGTCCCGGTATGGATGTCTAAGTCGAGAATAATCAAAAGCGAGAAATCCAAATGCGAGCTTTCTCCTTAGACCTTTGTACAGGCGGCATAGAGGTACCCCTTTGTGATACTTGGTTAAAGCATATGTATTGCGGTGATAATCCAGGTAGTCCAAGCTAATTAGGACAAGGTGCGAGCACTATTAGTACACTATGCATGAGGCTTGCAACTTATAAGATATAATTTACATGATGCATATGCTTTATTACTACCGTTGACAAAATTGTTTCATGTTTTCAAAATCAAAGCTCTAGCACAAATATAGCAATCGATGCTTTTCCTCTATGAGGACCATTCTTTTACTTTCAATGTTGAGTCGAGTTCACCTATTTCTCTCCACCTCAAGAAGCAAACACTTGTGTGAACTGTGCATTGATTCTTACATACTTGCTTATTGCACTTATTATGTTACTCTATGTTGACAATATCCATGAGATATACATGTTACAAGTTGAAAGCAACCGCTGAAACTTAATCTTCTTTTGTGTTGCTTCAATACCTTTACTTTGAATTATTGCTTTATGAGTTAACTCTTATGCAAGACTTATTGATGCTTGTCTTGAAGTGCTATTCATGAAAAGTCTTTGCTTTATGATTCACTTGTTTACTCATGTCATACACATTGTTTTGATCGCTGCATTCACTACATATGCTTTACAAATAGTATGATCAAGTTTATGATGGCATGTCACTCCGGAAATTATCTTTGTTATCGTTTTACCTGCTCGGGACGAGCAGAACTAAGCTTGGGGATGCTGATACGTCTCCAACGTATCGATAATTTCTTGTGTTCCATGCCACATTATTGATGTTATCTACATGTTTTATGCACACTTTATATCATATTCGTGCATTTTCCGGAACTAACCTATTAACAAGATGCCGAAGTGCCGATTCTTGTTTTCTGCTGTTTTTGGTTTCGAAATCCTAGTAAAGAAATATTCTCGGAATTGGACGAAATAAAAGCCCGGAGGCCTATTTTCTCACGAAGCTTCCAGAAGTCCGAAGGAGAGACGAAGAGGGGCCACGGGGCGCCAAACCCTAGGGCGGCGCGGCCCCCCTTGGCCGCGCCGGCCCGTGGTGTGGGCCCCCCGTGCCGCCTCTTGACCTGCCCTTCCGCCTACAAATAGCCTCCGTGACGAAACCCCCGGTACCGAGAGCCACGATACGGAAAACATTGCGAGACGCCGTCGCCGCCGATCCCATCTCGGGGGATCCCGGAGATCGCCTCCGGCACCCTGCCGGAGAGGGGAATCATCTCCCGGAGGACTCTACACCGCCATGGTCGCCTCCGGAGTGATGAGTGAGTAGTCTACCCCTGGACTATGGGTCCATAGCAGTAGCTAGATGGTTGTCTTCTCCCCATTGTGCTATCATTGTCGGATCTTGTGAGCTGCCTATCATGATCAAGATCATCTATATGTAATTCTATATGTTGCGTTTGTTGGGATCCGATGAATAGAGAATACTTGTTATGTTGATTATCAAAGCTATGCTTATGTGTTGTTTATGATCTTGCATGCTCTCCGTTACTAGTAGATGCTCCGGCCAAGTAGATGCTTTTAACTCCAAGAGGGAGTACTTATGCTCGATAGTGGGTTCATGCCCGCATTGACACCGGGACGATGTGACGAAAGTTCTAAGGTTGTGTTGTGCTTGTTGCCACTAGGGATAAAACATTGATGCTATGTCTAAGGATGTAGTTGTTGATTACATTACGCACCATACTTAATGCAATTGTCTGTTGCTTTGCAACTTAATACTGGAGGGGTTCGGATGATAACCTCGAAGGTGGACTTTTTAGGCATAGATGCAGTTGGATGGCGGTCTATGTACTTTGTCGTAATGCCCAATTAAATCTCACTATACTCATCATGATATGTATGTGCATGGTCATGCTCTCTTTATTTGTCAATTGCCCAACCGTAATTTGTTCACCCAACATGCTTGTTCGTCTTATGGGAGAGACACCTCTAGTGAACTGTGGACCCCGGTCCAATTCTCTTTACTCGAAATACAATCTCATCGCAATACTTGTTTCTACTGTTTTCTCTCGCAAACAATCATCTTCCACACAATACGGTTAATCCTTTGTTACAGCAAGCCGGTGAGATTGACAACCTCACCTGTTTCGTTGGGGCAAAGTAGCTTGGTTGTGTTGTGCGGGTTCCACGTTGGCGCCGGAATCTCCGGTGTTGCGCCGCACTACATCTCGCCGCCATCAACCTTCAACGTGCTTCTTGGCTCCTCCTGGTTCGATAAACCTTGGTTTCTTTCTGAGGGAAAACTTGCTGCTGTGCTCATCATACCTTCCTCTTGGGGTTGCCCAACGAACGTGTGAAATACACGCCATCAGGGTCGCAGTTTTCAGCAGCGGTCTCAACGTTTCCAAGGCGGCACAAGATCAAAAGAAAAAGGAAGTAGCCGGAAATCGGGGGGTCAAAAAATCCAAGAAAAGAAAGAATTAGCGTTCATAGAGGATGACATGCGGGGCCCATGATCCTGCATCGTAAACGGCTCGATCGGAGAGCATTGAACGAGATGGCACGATCGAGAGAAAAAACAATGCTAGAGAGGCTGCCATCTGGGCCCTACATCCCTGGACGGTGTGGATTTGCGTTGACTCGGCCGACGAACCCGAGAATTCATGATGCACCACGTCCCGGGCCACCATACGCGACGTTTTCGACATTTTCGTCGGGCTAGGTGGCCTCAAAAATGAGAAAGAAAAATTTTGACATGCACCACGGAGAGAGCAAAAATTGGCGGCCATGGTGCTGCAGCAACCACGGCGCGACTTCAACTTCCTCGGCTATGGAAACTTTTCTTGTAGTGAGCAAAACATAAATGCTAGGACACCTTAAAAATTCAGAGGGTGACATGGTGCAGCAGCAACCACGGCGAGACTTCAACTTCGTCGGCTATGGAAACTTTTCTTGGAGAGGTTGAGATACGATTGGATATTAATCATTTGTTGGCCAAATGATCATCTATCAAGATCATGACTAGATGAGGTGGGGATGTTAAATGATAGATCAAAGAGACATATTAGTGCAAGGAAAATGCCAAGGATATTTGATCACATATCAAATAGTCCTCTAATTATTTTTGGTGCCTATGGCTCTTATTTGATTTAAAATAGATAAAAAGTTTAGTTGAAACATTTGATATGAGAGAGGGTTTTTGAAGAGTAGGATGATCCATAGTCGAATTAGATAAAATATGGATCACTCCATTTTACCTTTGGAAATCAAAAGTGCATATAAAAGCTTTTATAAAATTTTGAACTTACACAAAGTAAGGGTAAGACATTTGGAAAATACTTTATTGTGAGAACAAAATAACTTTAGAAACCCTTTTTGTGATACTATGCTGTGAGGTGACCATAGCCACCTTTAAAATAAAAGGTTTTTGGCAATATCTTATGAAACAAAAACCTTGAGTCATAAAACAAAACAAAAGAGGTTTTTGTTAGACATAATGTTCAAATGTTTTTTAAGAGAGGGGATTAAGGTGATACAAGAGTGGCCATAGCATGAGTGTTCTCTCGAGACAAGAAGGTGTGGGTTCAGGTGCTTCACTTTAAAATTATTCATCAAACATCACTCATCAAACAAAGTCAGACAAGACTTAAATCAAACACATGACAACACAAGCAAAACTTAATTTTTTTTGTTCCCCCTGATTTTTGCAACCTGGACAACTAAATAAGGTTGCAAGAGTTGGGATGTTACAAGCATTCCCCCAACTACATATATGAATTGGTGTAAAACAAGCATGGAGCATCAAAAATTATAGATACGTTTGAGACGTTGATACGTCTCAAACGTATCTATAATTTCTTATGTTCCATGCTACTTTTATGATGATACTCACATGTTTTATACACATTATATGTCATATTTATGCGTTTTCCGGAACTAACCTATTGACGAGATGCCGAAGGGCCGATTGCTTTGTTCTGCTGTTTTTGGTTTCGAAATCCTAGTAAGGAAATATTCTCGGAATCGGACGAAATCAATGCCCAGCATCCTATTTTTCCACGAAGCTTCCAGAACACCCGAGAGCCACCAAAGGGGAGCCCTGGTGGGCCCAGATGATAGGGCGGCGCGGCCAGGGCCTGGGCCGCGCCCCCCTGTTGTGTCATCGCCTCGTCAGCCCTCCGACTCCGCCTCTTCGCCTATATAAACGTCCCTGACCTAAAACTTCGATACGAAAAAGCCACGGTACGAGAAACCTTCCAGAGCCGCCGCCATCGCGAAGCCAAGATCTGGGGGACAGGAGTCTCTGTTCCGGCACGCCGCCGGGATGGGGAAGTGCCCCCGGAAGGCTTCTCCATCAACACCACCGCCATCTTCATCAACGCCGATGTCTCCCATGAGGAGGGAGTAGTACTTCATCGAGGCTCGGGGCTGTACCGGTAGCTATGTGGTTAATCTCTCTCCTATGTACTTCAATACAATGATCTCATGAGCTGCCTTACATGATTGAGATTCATATGAGCTTTGTATCACTATTAGTCTATGTGCTACTCTTGTGATGTTATTAAAGTAGTCTATTCCTCCTTCACGGTGTAATGGTGACGAGTGTGTGCATCGTGTAGTACTTGGCGTAGGCTATGATCATAATCTCTTGTAGGTTATGGAGTTAATTATTACTATGATAGTATTGATGTGATTTATTCCCCCTTCGTAGTGTGATGGTGACAGTGTGCATGCTATGTTAGTACTCGGTTTAAATTGCAAAGATCTATTATGCTCTAAAGGTTACTTAAATATGAATGTCGAATGTTGTGGAGCTTGTTAACTCCGACATTGAGGTGCTCTTGTAGCCCTACACAACGAATGGTGTTCATTATCAAACAAGAGTATATGTAGCACAAAGGAAGAGAACTTATTTATTTATGTGATCAATGTTGAGAGTGTCCACTAGTGAAAGTATGATCCCTAGGCCTTGTTTCCAAATACCGCAATCATCGCTTGTTTACTTGTTTTACTCGCATCTTTACTTCCTGCAATATTACTACCATCAATCGCACGCCGACAAGCACTTTTCCGGCGCCGTTCCTACTTGCTCATATTCATTCATACCACTTGTATTTCACTATCTCTTCGCCGAACTAGTGCACCTATACATCCGACAAGTGTATTAGGTGTGTTGGGGACACAAGAGACTTCTTGTATCGTGCTTGCGGGGTTGCTTGAGAGGGATATCTTTGACCTCTTCCTCCCTGAGTTCGATAAACCTTGGGTGATCCACTTAAGGGAAACTTGCTGCTATTCTACAAACCTTTGCTCTTGGAGGCCCAACACTGTCTACAAGAATAGAAGCACCCGTAGACATCAAGCTATTTTCTGGCGCCGTTGCCGGGGAGGAAAGGTAAAAGGCTCTCATACTCCGGTCCCAGGTAAAGTACTTTTATGGCGCCGTTGTGTGTGTGCTCGAAGTTATTTCGTTTAGATCCTGCAATTGCATCTTTTTGTTTCTTCTTTACACTAGTTAGGCATAATGGACAACAATGAGCTTCTTATTCTATTTCCTGATTTAAGACATGGATGGTTTGATGCGAAAATTAAAAAACCTATGGAACATATTAGTATGAACGCTTTGAACACCATTGTTGCTAATGATATGGAAATTTCTAAGCTTGGGGAAGCTGGCTTTGATGAGCATGATATTTTTAGTCCCCCAAGCATTGAGGAGAAAATTTACTTCGATGATACTTTGCCTCCTATTTATGATGATTATAATGATATTGGTCTTTTAGTACCGCTTCGTTATGGAGGATAAATTTGATTATGATTACAATATGCCTCCTATATTTGATGATGAGAATAATAATGATAGCTACTTTGTTGAATTTGCTCCCACTACAACTAATAAAATTTATTATGCCTATGTGGAGAGTAATAATTTTATGCATGAGACTCATGATAAGAATGCTTTATGTGATAGTTATATTGTTGAGTTTGCTCATGTTGCTACTGAAAGTTATTATGAGAGAGGAAAATATGGTTGTAGAAATTTTCATGTTACTAAAACACCTCTCTTTTTGCTGAAAATCTTGAAGCTGTACTTGTTTTATCTTTCTATGCTTGTTGCATTATGCTTCATGAATTTGTTTATTTACAAGATTCCTATGCATAGGAAGCATGTTAGACTTAAATTTGTTTTGAATTTGCTTCTTGATGCTCTCTTTTGCTTCAACTCTTATTTCTTGCGAGTGCATCATTAAAGCTGCTTGAGCCCATCTTAATGGCTATAAAGAAAGCACTTCTTGGGAGATAACCCATGTTTTTATTTTACTACAGCAATTTTGTTTTATATTTGAGTCTTGGAAGTTGTTATTACTGTAGCAACCTCTCCTTATCTTTATTTTATTGCATTGTTGTGCCAAGTAAAGTCTTTGATAGTAAGGTTGATACTAGATTTGGATTACTTGCGTGAAACAGATTTCTTGCTGTCACGAATTTCAATATACCTCTCTGTAGGTAACTCAGAAAAATCTGCCAATTTACGTGCTTGATCCTCAGATATGTACGCAACTTTCATTCAATATGGGCATTTTCATCTGAGCAAGTCTGGTGCATCTTTAAAATTCGTCTTTATGGACTGTTCTGTTTTGACAGATTCTGTCTTTTATTTTGCATTGCCTCTTTTGCTGTGTTGGATGGATTTCTTTGTTCCATTAACGTCCAGTAGCTTTGTGCAATGTCCAGAAGTGTTAAGAATGATTGTGTCACCTCTGACCATGTGAATTTTTAATTATGCACTAACCCTCTAATGAGTTTGTTTCGAGTTTGGTGTGGAGGAAGTTTTCAAGGGTCAAGAGAGGAGGATGATATACTACGATCAAGGAGAGTGAAAGCTCTAAGCTTGGGGATGCCTCGGTGGTTCATCCCTGCATATTTCAAGAAGACTCAAGCATCTAAGCTTGGGGATGCCCAAGGCATCCCCTTCTTCATCGACAAATTATCAGGTTCCTTCTCTTGAAACTATATTTTTATTCGGTCACATCTTATGTACTTTACTTGGAGCGTCCGTGTGCTTTTGTTTGTGTTTTTGTTTGAATAAATGCTTGTGTGGGAGAGAGACACGCTCTGCTGGTTCGTATGAACACATGTGTTCTTAGCTTTTAATGTTCATGGCGAAGGTTGAAACAGCTTCGTTCATTGTTATATGGTTGGAAACGGAAAATGCTACATGTAGTAATTGGTAAAATGTCTTGGATAATGTGATACTTGGCAATTGTTGTGCTCATGTTTAAGCTCTTGCATCATATACTTTGCACCTATTAATGAAGAAATACATAGAGCTAGCTAAAATTTGGTTTGCATAATTGGTCTCTCTAAGGTCTAGATAATTTCTAGTAAAGAGTTTGAACAACAAGGAAGACGGTGTAGAGTCTTATAATGTTTACAATATGTCTTTTATGTGAGTTTTGCTGCACCGGTTCATCCTTGTGTTTGTTTCAAATAAACCTTGCTAGCCTAAACCTTGTATCGAGAGGGAATACTTCTCATGCATCCAAAATCCTTGAGCCAACCACTATGCCATTTGTGTCCATCATACCTACCTACTACATGGTATTTCTCCGCCATTCCAAAGTAAATTGCTTGAGTGCTACCTTTAAATTTCCATCATTCGCCTTTGCAATATATAGCTCATGGGACAAATAGCTTAAAAACTATTGTGGTATTGAATATGTACTTATGCATTTTATCTCTTATTAAGTTGCTTGTCTGTGCGATAACCATGCTTCGGGGACGCCATCAACTATTCTTTGTTGAATATCATGTGAGTTGCTATGCATGTTCGTCTTGTCCGAAGTAAGGGCGATTTACCATGAGTTGAAAGGTTTGAGCATGCATACTCGTTAGAGAAGAACATTGGGCCGCTAACTAAAGCCATGAATCATGGTGGAAGTTTCAGTTTTGGACAAATATCCTCAAATCTCTAATGAGAAAATTAATTGTTGTTGAATGCTTAAGCATTAAAGAGGAGTCCATTATCTGTTGTCTATGTTGTCCCGGTATGGATGTCTAAGTTGAGAATAATCAAAAGCGAGAAATCCAATGCGAGCTTTCTCCTTAGACCTTTGTACATGTGGCATAGAGGTACCCCTTTGTGACACTTGGTTAAAACATATGTATTGCGGTGATAATCCAGGTAATCCGA
Organism: Lolium rigidum; assembly: GCF_022539505.1. Classification (NCBI taxonomy): domain Eukaryota; kingdom Viridiplantae; phylum Streptophyta; class Magnoliopsida; order Poales; family Poaceae; genus Lolium; species Lolium rigidum. Next base: position 408,163,991 of record NC_061510.1, read on the forward strand.
GCTAATTAGGACAAGGTGCAGGCACTATTAGTATACTATGCATGAGGCTTGCAACTTGTAGGATATAATTTACATGATGCATGTGCTTTATTACTATCGTTGACAAAATTGTTTCTTGTTTTCAAAACCAAAGCTCTAGCACAAATATAGCAATCGATGCTTCCCTCGTCGAAGGGTCATTCTTCTACTTTTATGTTGAGTCAGTTCACCCATTTCCTTCTGTCTTAGAAGCAAACACTTGTGTTAACTGTGCATTGATTCTTACATACTTGCATATTGCATTTGTTATATTACTCTATGTTGACAATTATCCATGAGATATACATGTTACAAGTTGAAAGCAACCGCTGAAACTTAATCTTCCTTTATGTTGCTTCAATACCTTTTACTTTGAATTATTGCTTTATGAGTAACTCTTATGCAAGTCTTATTGATGCTTGTCTTGAAAGTATTATTCATGAAAAGTCTTTGTTATATGATTCAGTTGTTTAGTCATTGTCTTTACCATTGCTTCGAATCGATGCATTCATCTCATATGCTTTACAATAGTATTGATCAAGATTATGATAGCATGTCACTTCAGAAATTATTCTTGTTATTGTTTACCTACTCGAGGGCGAGCAGGAACTAAGCTTGGGGATGCTTGATACGTCTCAAACGTATCTATAATTTCTTATGTTCCATGCTACTTTATGATGATACTCACATGTTTTATACACATTATATGTCATATTTATGCGTTTTCCGGAACTAACCTATTGACGAGATGCCGAAGGGCCAGTTCTTGTTTTCTGCTGTTTTTGGTTCCAGAAATCCTAGTAAGGAAATATTCTCGGAATCGGACGAAATCAATGCCCGAGCATCCTATTTTTCCACGAAGCTTCCGGAACACCCGAGAGCCACCAAAGGGGAGCCCTGGTGGGCCCGGATGATAGGGCGGCGCGGCCGGGGCCCGGGCCGCGCCCCCTGTTGTGTCATCGCCTCGTCGGCCCTCCGACTCCGCCTCTTCGCCTATATAAACGTCCCCGACCTAAAACTTCGATACGAAAAAGCCACGGTACGAGAAACCTTCCAGAGCCGCCGCCATCGCGAAGCCAAGATCTGGGGGACAGGAGTCTCTGTTCCGGCACGCCGCCGGGATGGGGAAGTGCCCCCGGAAGGCTTCTCCATCAACACCACCGCCATCTTCATCAACGCTGATGTCTCCCATGAGGAGGGAGTAGTACTTCATCGAGGCTCGGGGCTGTACCGGTAGCTATGTGGTTAATCTCTCTCCTATGTACTTCAATACAATGATCTCATGAGCTGCCTTACATGATTGAGATTCATATGAGCTTTGTATCACTATTAGTCTATGTGCTACTCTTGTGATGTTATTAAAGTAGTCTATTCCTCCTTCACGGTGTAATGGTGACGAGTGTGTGCATCGTGTAGTACTTGGCGTAGGCTATGATCATAATCTCTTGTAGGTTATGGAGTTAATTATTACTATGATAGTATTGATGTGATTTATTCCCCCTTCGTAGTGTGATGGTGACGAGTGTGCATGCTATGTTAGTACTCGGTTTAAATTGCAAAGATCTATTATGCTCTAAAGGTTACTTAAATATGAATGTCGAATGTTGTGGAGCTTGTTAACTCCGGCATTGAGGTGCTCTTGTAGCCCTACACAACGAATGGTGTTCATTATCAAACAAGAGTATATGTAGCACAAAGGAAGAGAACTTATTTATTTATTTGATCAATGTTGAGAGTGTCCACTAGTGAAAGTATGATCCCTAGGCCTTGTTTCCAAATACTGCAATCATCGCTTGTTTACTTGTTTTACTGCATCTTTACTTCTTGCAATATTACTACCATCAACCGCACGCCAGCAAGCACTTTTCAGGCGCCGTTCCTACTGCTCATATTCATTCATACCACTTGTATTTCACTATCTCTTCGCCGAACTAGTGCACCTATACATCTGACAAGTGTATTAGGTGTGTTGGGGACACAAGAGACTTCTTGTATCGTGCTTGCAGGGTTGCTTGAGAGGGATATCTTTGACCTCTTCCTCCCTGAGTTCGATAAACCTTGGGTGATCCACTTAAGGGAAACTTGCTGCTATTCTACAAACCTTTGCTCTTGGAGGCCCAACACTGTCTACAAGAATAGAAGCACCCGTAGACATCATACGTATCACCTCCACACCGCTCCAACGGAGTCGTAGCACCCAAGGGTGTGAACTTTGGGATACATCATCGTCTCCTAATACACCGGTTACTTCTCAACCCGAGCTCCTTTGCCTATGCGTTTTACTTTGTGATAGCCTTCGTGCTTGATGTTCTATATCTAGTTTGCTATCACCTTGTTGCTCATCATGCTTAGCATAAGTTGTTGGTGCACATAGGCAAACCCTAGTTGATAGACTTTGTGCTTAACAAGTAAACCTTAGTTTTATTCCACCTTGTTAAGCCCTCAAATATAAGTTTTTACAACTCGCCTATTCACCCCCCTCTAGGCGACATCCTTGTACATTCAACGGCCCCTAAATTAATACTTTGTCCATCACTTACCGTAAAATATGTCATTTCAAGTAAAAGTAGTGGATCTAATAATATGAACTTCACCTCTCACTGCGGGTAAAAACCCCATATGGATAGTGAAACTTTAGAATGATTGAGTGATACAAATTTTCACCATGTATATATTTATCCTCAGAATAAGGGAGTGGTTAGTAATGTTTTAACCTTTTACTATGTATGTGTATTATTTGTTTCATGCAGATTGGTGAATCGTCATATCGCTTGGAAACTCATGAGGGAGTTCTTTTATGTTTTAGGTCATCCATGCGTGGTTCCAGAGAGCTGATGTCTACGCACGCTTCTATTCCTGTAGACAGTGTTGGGCCTCCAAGAGCAGAGGTTTGTAGAACAGCAGCAAGTTTCCCTTAAGTGAATCACCTAAGGTTTATCGAACTCAGGGAGGTAGAGGTCAAAGATATCCCTCTCAAGGAACCCTGCAATTAAGATACAAGAAGTCTCTTGTGTCCCCAACACACCTAATACACTTGTTAGATGTATAGGTGCACTAGTTCGGCGAAGAGATAGTGAAATACAAGTAATATGGATGGTTATAAGTAGTAATTGCAATCTGAAATAAAAATGGCAGCAAGCGAACATGTAGCAGAACTTGTTGGAAACGGTGTTTCAATGCTTAGAAACAAGGCCTAGTGATCATACTTTCACTAGTGGACACTCTCAACAATGATCACATAATTGTATAAATAAATGCTACTCTCAAACACTCTCTTGTTGGATAACAAACACCATTCATTGTGTAGGGCTGCAAAAGCACACCTCAAGCCGGAGTAAACAAGCTCCACAACGTCATAAAGGAATCACACACGATGCGCACACTCGTCACCGTCACACCGTGGAGAGTAACTCCGGAGTTCATATTAAAGTAACCTCTAGAGTGCATAATAGACAAGAGTAACATCTACATATTCAACTAGATTACAAAGCTCATGATCACATAAAGATCACACCATGGGAGAGAGAGATGAACCACATAGCTAGCTACCGGTAGAGCCCTTAGCCTCGGGGGAGAACTACTCCCTCCTCATCATGGGAGACAGCAACGGCGATGAAGATGGCGGTGGTGTCGATGGAGATGACTCCGGGGGCAATTCCCCGTCCCGACGGTGTGCCGGAACAAAGACTTCTGTCCCCCGAAACTTGTCTTCGCGATGGCGGCGGCGACGGAACTCTTCGTGGAATATGACTGGATATTTTAGGGTTTTCGCGACGGAAGGAATATATAGGCGAAAGCGCGGCCTCGGAGGGGCACCAGGGTGCCCTCCCCACCTGGTGGCGCGGCCAGGGGTGGGCCCACGCCCAGGTATGGTCTGGGGGGCCCCTTGGCCCCTCTCTGGATCTCTGGGTCCGTCTCGGCAAAATATTGACTTCTGTCTTCGTGGGATCCGATTACGAGAATATTTCCTGTGTAGAATTTCTGAAACCAAAAACAGCAGAAAATAGGAACTGGCGCTTCGGCATCTTGTTAATAGGTTAGTCCCGGAAAATGCATAAAAATGATATAAAGTGTATATAAAACATGTGAGTATTGTCATAAAACTAGCATGGAACATAACAAATTATAGATACGTTTGAGACGTATCAAGCATCCCCAAGCTTAGTTCCTACTCGCCCTCGAGTAGGTAAACGATAAAAAGGATAATTTCTGAAGTGACATGCTACTATCATAATCTTGATCAATACTATTGTAAAGCATATGAGATGAATGAAGTGTCTCAAAGCAATGGTCTATAGTTTGTTAACAAATAGATAATGACTAAACAACTGAATCATATAGCAAAAACTTTTCATGAATAGTACTTTCAAGACAAGCATCAAAAAGTCTTGCATAAGAGTTAACTCATAAAGCAATAGATTCTTAATAAGAGGTTTTGAAGCAACACAAAGGAAGATTTAAGTTTCAGCAGTTGCTTTCAACTTTCAACATGTATATCTCATGTATAATTGTCAACACAAAGTAATACGATGAGTGCAAATAAGCAAGTATGTAAGAATCAATGCACACAGTTGACACAAGTGTTTGCTTCTAAGATAGAAAGAAGTAGGTAAACTGACTCAACATAAAGTAAAAGAAAGGCCCTTCGCAGAGGGGAGCAGGGATTACTCATGTGCTAGAGCTTTTTATTTTGAAAGCATGGAACCAATTGTGTCAACGGTAGTAATAATTCATATGGGTTATGTATAAAACTTCCTATAAGTTGCAAGCCTCATGCATCGAATACTAATAGTGCCCGCACCTTGTCCTAATTAGCTCGGATTTCCATGGATTATCATCGCATTACATATGTTTCAACCAAGTGTCACAAAGGGGTACCTCTATGCCACCTGTACAAAGGTCCAAGGAGATAAATCGCATTTGATTTCTCGATTTTGATAGATCTCAAATTAAGGACATCCATACCAGGACAACATAGAAAACAGATAATGGACTCCTCTTTTTAATGTTTTAAGCATTCAACAATAATAATATTCTCATAAGAGATTTTGAGGATTTGAGTGTCCAAGCTGAAACTTCCACCATGATACATGGCTTTGGTTGGCGGCCCAATATTCTTCTCTAACAATATGCATACTCTAATCATTTCAACTCATGGCAAATCTCCCTTACTTCAGACAAGACGAACATGCATAGCAACTCACATGATATTCAACAAAGGTGTGACAGGTTGATGGCGTCCCCAGACAACATGGTTACCGCTCAACAAGCAACTTATAAGAACTAAGATACACAAGCGACATATTCCTTACCACAATAGTTTTTTAGGCTACTTTTCCATGAGCTATGTATTGCAAAAACAAGGAATGAATTTTTTTGAAAGGTTTTAAAGCTAGCACACAAGCAATTTACTTTGGAATGGCAGAAAATACCACATAGTAGGTAGTTATGGTGGACACAAATGGCATATGTTTTGGCTCAAGGTTTTGGATGCACGAGAAGCATTCCCTCTCAGTACAAGGCTTTGGCTAGCAAGGTTGTTTGAAGCAACACAAGTATGAACCGGTACAGACAAAACTTACATAAGAACATATTGCAAGCATTATAAGACTCTACACTGTCTTCCTTGTTGCTCAAACACTTTTACCAGAAAATATCTAGACCTTAGAGAGACCAATCATGTAATCCAAATTTCAACAAGCTCTACGGTAGTTCTCCACTAATAGGTTTAAACTACATGATGCAAGAGCTTAAACATGATCTACTTGACAGCTCAAAACAATTGCCAAGTATCAAATTATTCAAGACAATATACCAATTACCACATGAAGCATTTTCTGTTTCCAACCAAATAGCAAGAAACTCTCAAAACAAATATAAGTGAAGTAAGAGAGTACTTTCTATAAAATAACTAATAGCTCTGAACAAGAGATACATGAAAACCAAGAGCTAGAAGCTACACAGTGTGAAAACTGAATACTCAACAAATATAAGTGAAGAATAGGAGTATTCAAATGAAAAAGCGGAGCGTGTCTCTCTCCCAAAAAAGATAGATATGATCCAATTTATTCAGAGAACTAAGATAACAAAACGAAAATAAAAGCACACAGACGCTCCAAGTAAAGCACATAAGATGTGATGGAATTAAAATATAGTTTCACTAGAGGTGACCTGATAAGTTATTGATGAAGAAGGGGATGCCTTGGGCATCCCCAAGCTTAGACGCTTGAGTCTTCTCGAAATATGCAGGGATGAACCATGGGGGCATCCCCAAGCTTAGACTTTTCACTCTTCTTGATCATATTATATCATCCTCCTCTCTTGATCCTTGAAAACTTCCTTCACACCAAACTCAAAGCAATCTCATTAGAGGGTTAGTTCATAATTAAAAATTCACATGTTCAGCAAGGACACAATCATTCCCAATACTTCTGGATATTACCCAAGGTTACTGAAATTTAATGGAGCAAAGAAACCCACTCAAACACAGTAAAAGAGACAATGCGAAATAAAAGCCAGAATCTGTCAAAACAGAACAGTCCGTAAAGACGAATTTTTTCAAGGCACTTAACATGCTCAGATGGAAAAGCTCCAGTTGAATGAAAGTTGCGTACATATTTGAGGATTACTCCTGAATTTTTTCAAGATTTTTAGATTTTTGTACAGAGAGAACAACTCAAATTCGTGACAGCTAAAAATCTGTTTCTGCGCAGAAATCCAAATCTAGTATCAACTTTCTATCAAAGACTTTACTTGGCACAAAAACGAAATAAACATGATAAGAAGAGGTTGCTACAGTAGTAACAACTTCCAAGACACAACAAAATAGTAGCAAAATAAAAACATGGGTTATCTCCCAAGAAGTGCTTTCTTTATAACCATTAAGATGGGCTAAGTAATTTTAATGATGCTCTCGGAAGAAATAAGAGTTGAAGCAAAAGAGAGCATCAAAAGCAAATAAGAAACATTTTTAAGTCTAACCCACTTCCTATGAAAAGGAATCTTGTAAATAAACAAGTCATGTAAGCATAATGAAATAAGCATAGGAAAACAAGACAAGCGCAACTTCAAGATTTTCAGCAAAAAGAGAGGTGTTTTAGTAACATGAAAATCCCTACAACCATATTGTCCTCTCCCATAAAGATTTTCGGTAGCATCATGAACAAACTCAACAATATAACTATCACATGAAACATTCTTATCATGAGCTACATGCATAAAATTATTACTCTCCACATAAGCATAGTCATTACTATTAATTGTAGTGGGAGCTAATTCAATGAAATAGCTATCATTATTATTCTCATCACCATAATCATCATATATAGGAGGCATATTGTAATCATAATTAATTTTCTCCTCAATAGTAGGTGGACTGAAAATATGATAGTCATCATTGTAATCATCATATATAGGAGGTAAAGTATCATCAAAGTAAATTTTCTCCTCCATGCTTGGGGGACTAAAAATATCATGCTCATCAAAACCAGCTTCCCCAATCTTAGAATTTTCCATAGCATTAGCAACAATGGTGTTCAAAACATTAATACTAATAACATTGCCATTATCATGCATATAAAGTTCCATAGGTTTTTTAATTTTCTCTTCAAACACCTCATGTCCTAACTCAAGATAAATACTATAAAGATCTCTAATATTTTTGTTGTTTTCCATTAAGCCTAACTAGTGAAATAAAAACAAGAAACAAAAAGATATAATTGCATAATCTAAAGGAAATAGCTTCGAGCACTCACACACCGGCAACAGTGCTACGAAATAGCTTAGTAGTCGGAGGATGTGAATACCTTTTACCTTACCTCCCCGGCAACGACGCCAGAAAATAGCTTGATGTCTACGCACGCTTATATTCCTATAAACAGTGTTGGGCCTCCAAGAGCAGAGGTTTGTAGAACAGCAGCAAGTTTCCCTTAAGTGAATCACCCAAGGTTTATCGAACTCAGGGAGGTAGAGGTCAAAGATATCCCTCTCAAGCAACCCTGCAATTAAGATACAAGAAGTCTCTTGTGTCCCAAAACACCTAATACACTTGTCAGATGTATAGGTGCACTAGTTCGGCGAAGAGATAGTGAAATACAAGTAATATGGATGATTATAAGTAGTAATTGCAATCTGAAATAAAAATGGCAGCAAGCGAACATGTAGCAGAACTTGTTGGAAACGGTGTTTCAATGCTTAGAAACAAGGCCTAGTGATCATACTTTCACTAGTGGACACTCTCAACAATGATCACATAATTGAATAAATAAATGCTACTCTCAAACACTCTATTGTTAGATAACAAACACCATTCATTGTGTAGGGCTGCAAAAGCACACCTCAAGCCGGAGTAAACAAGCTCCACAACGTCATAAAGGAATCGCACACGATGCGCACACTGTCACCGTCACACCGTGGAGAGTAACTCCGGAATTCATATTAAAGTAACCTCTAGAGTGCATAATAGACAAGAGTAACATCTACATATTCAACTAGATTACAAAGCTCATGATCACATAAATATCACACCATGGGAGGGAGAGATGAACCACATAGATACCGGTAGAGCCCTTAGCCTCGGGGGAGAACTACTCCCTCCTCATCATGGGAGACAACAACGACGATGAAGATGGCGGTGGTGTTGATGGAGATGACTCCGGGGGCAATTCCCCGTCCCGGCGGCGTGCCGGAACAGAGACTTCTGTCCCCCGAAACTTGTCTTCGCGATGGCGGCGGCTACGGAACTCTTCGTGGAATATGACTGGATATTTTAGGGTTTTCGCGATGGAAGGAATATATAGGCGAAAGGGCGGCCTCGGAGGGGCACCAGGGTGCCCTCCCCACCTGGTGGCGCGACCAGGGGTGGGCCCGCGCCCAGGTATGGTGTGGGGGCCCCTTGGCCCCCCTCTGGCCCCTCTCTAGCTCTCTGGGTCCGTCTCGGCAAAATATTTACTTCTGTGTTCGTGGGATCCAATTCCGAGAATATTTCCTGTGTAGAATTTCTGAAACCAAAAACAGCAGAAAACAGGAACTGGTGCTTCGGCATCTTGTTAATAGGTTAGTCCCGGAAAACGCATAAAAATGATATAAAGTGTATATAAAACATGTGAGTATTGTCATAAAACTAGCATGGAACATAAGAAATTATGGATACGTTTGAGACGTATCAAGAGCTAAGCGTGATAATTTGCTCGTTAGGATACTTTTTTTTTTGAAATCTCATAACTTCATACCTACATCCCAACCAAGCTCATAATTAAAGGATGCTAAGTTATTGACCTAGTGTAGGACCTATGACTTCATTTCAATGATACCATCCACCTTATTTATAAGGAGCAATGCTCCCTATGCTAAATATGAATGACATTTTTACCGTTTTTACTTCTTTATCTAGAGAACCCCAATCTCATTTCGTCCAACATTTGTATGTATACTCGGAATATGAACTAGATAGTATAGGTATGGAAGGCACCAGAAATTACACGTCCATCACCAGAATTAGAATATGTTCTCTTTGGATGTGACCAATGTCATGAATTCCTAATGTTTGACCGGTCTAACACAGAGTAAATGCAAGAAAGTTGAGTCTTCTAACTAGAAGTTGATCTTTTGCGTTTAAATATGTCAAATCATTTTAGTTAGAGTATTTGTCGTTGTTTAGACCGTGGGCCTAGATTGAGTAACTGGGTGACATGTGTGTGAGGGTTTACATATAACAGACACCTGCACCTAAATATTATTGAGGAATTGAATGAACTATTCCCATTACTATTCTCCCTCCCAAACTCTGTGGATCTTATGTAGTGTTTATCCTTGAATCTTGAGAGGTGGCATGGGAACCAAATCATACTACCCCACTGATATTTCAGCGCGGTATGTATTGAAATATTCATGTTGCCGCCCTGGGCAGTTGTCGTGTGTGTGGTATGGTCTCTCCCTGCCTGGGGAGTGATGTAGTGCAGTCGTGTTTACCGTTGTGGACTCGATGCACTTACTTCAACGTAGCCATCATTCTTGTATCTCCTCCCATGGAGAGTGGTCATGTACTCATGTTCTATGCTCGTCACGCACTAATGATCGGGTGATCATTTAAATCTTTTCATTCGATCTGACGGAATGGTTACTTTCCACAAAAGTATGCTCGTCCCAAACTTGTTGATTGGAACTGTTTTTTCAAGAAGGTTTGGAACACAATTATTAGGAGGGTCTTAGAAAAGCATTAATAGGTTTTATTTAAAGAATTTTTCCACCCAAGAGGGAGGGTTAAAATTTGCTTTGACACTCTCCCACGAGGACATGCTAGTCCCGACAAGTTTTCATGATCCAATGTAGTGCATCATATGATCTAATATGCATAACAAAATCAACTTCTCGTGGATTATGGTTTATGTCTGACGTGCATCAGAAGATGTATTAGGAAAAATAATCCCACTAGCCATTTGGAAATGCTAATTATTTGCGCGAGAATGGACCGTTTCTTGGATTTATACGACATCTGTCTGATGTGACCACCCATTTAAAAATGGTAAGCGTTTCCGCGGGAAATGAATAGGTATTTTGAATTTATATACCTCCGAAAGTCACCACCAACATTTGTATGTGTACTCGGGGTATTAACTAGATAGTATAGGCATGCAAGGCACCAGAAATTACACGTCCATCACCATAATTAGAATATGTTCTCTTTGATTGTGACGAAATGCCATGAATTCCTAATGTTTGACCGGTCTAACACAGAGTAAATGAGAGGAAGTTGAGTCTTCGAACTAGAAGGTGATCTTATGTATTTAAGTGTGTCATTTCATTTTAGTTAGAGTATTTCTAGTTGTTTGGGCCGTGGGCCTTGAGTGAGTAACTGGGTGGCATGTGTGCAAGGGTTTATATATAGCAGACACATGCACCCAAATATTATTGATGAATTGAATGAACTATTCCCATTATTCTTCTCCTTCCCCAAGCTCTATGAATGTTGTGTAGCGTTTATCCTTGAATCTTGAGGGAAGAGGCATGGGAACCAAATCATACTACTCCACTGATATTTCAGCACGGTAAGTATTGAAATATTCATGTCACCGCCCATGGCAGTTGTCGTGTGTGCATCATGGCAGGATGATGTGGTGTGTGTGGTATGGTATATCCCTGCCTGGGGAGTGATGTCGTGCAGTCGTGTTTACCGTTGTGGATCTCGATGCACCTACTTTAGCGTCACCCATCATTCTTGTATCTCCTGACGTGGAGAGTGGTCATGTACTCATGTTCTATGCTCGTCTCGCACTAATGATCGAGTGATCATTTCAATATTTTTCATTCGATCTAACGAAATGGTTACGTAGAGGTCCTGCCCACAAATGTATGCTCGTCCCAGACTTGCTTATTGGAACTATTTTTCAAGAAGGTTTAATTTGGAATGCAATTATTAGGAGGTTCTTAGAAATCATTAAGAGGTTTTCTTCAAGGAATTTTTCCATCCAAGAGAGGGGGGGGGGGGGGGTTAAATCGCCAAACGCCTAAACCCTAAGCATCCCAACAACAATTCCCATCCCAAATCCCAATTGCCAACCCCCATCTCTAACCCTCCTACTCGTCGTTGCCGCGATGTAAAGATCCACCGCCGCCTTTCCCTCCTCCCCAAGCCAGCTAAAAAACGACCAATTTTGCTACCATCAATGTTGTACTTGTGCTTTGACACTCGCTCCCACCAAGACATGCTAGCTCCGACAAGTCTTCATGATCCAATGCAGTGCATCATATGATCTAATATGCAGAAGAAAGTCAATTTCTCGTGATTATGTTTTATGCCTTACGTGCGTGCATGAGGAGATGTTTTAAGAAAAATAAATCCACTAGCCACTTGGAAATGGTAAGTATTTGCGCCGGAATTTAGCGATTCTTGGATATATACGACATCCAAGCCTGCATCCCTTACCCTAAGCATCTCAACAAAAATTTCCACCACAAATCCCAATGCCAAACCCCATCTCTGACCCTCCTTCTTGCTGCTACCACGATCCGTGGCCACCACCTCTTCCCCGAGTAAGCTAAAAGCCGACCAGTTTTGCTACCATCAACGTTGTACTTGTGCTTTGACACTCGCTCCTACAAAGACATGCTAGCCCCGACAAGTTTTCATAATCCAATGCAGTGCATCATATGATCCAATATGCAGAAGAAAGTCAATTTCTCATGTATTATGTTTTATGCCTTACGTGCGTGCATGAGGAGATATTTTATGAAAAATAAATCCACTAGCCATTTGGAAATGGTAAGTATTTTCGCGGGAATGTAGCGATTCTTGGATTTATATGACGTCCAAGCCCGCATCCCTTACCCTAAGCATCTCAACAACAATTCCCACCACAAATCCCAATGCCAAACCCCATCTCTGACCCTCCTTCTCGCTGCTACCACGATGGAAATTTCCTCCGTGGCCGCCCCCTCTTCCCCGAGCAAGCTAAAAACCGACCATTTTTGCTACCATCACGTTGTACTTGTGCTTTGACACTCGCTCCTGCGAGGACATGCTAGCCGCGACAAGTTTTCATGATCCAATGCAGTGCATCATATGATCCAATATGTAGAAGAAAGTCAGATTCTCATGGATTATGTTTTATGCCTTACGTGCGTGCATGAGGAGATGTTTTAGGAAAAAATAAATCCACTAGACACTTGGAAATGGTAAGTATTTGCGCGGGAATGTAGCGATCCTTGGATTTATACGACGTCCAAGCCCACATCCCTTACCATAAGCATCTCAACAACAATTCCCACCACAAATCCGAATGCCAAACCCCATCTCTGACCCTCCTTCTCGCTGCTACCATGATGGAAAGCTCCTCCGTGGCCACCCCCTCTTCCCCGAGCAAACTAAAAACCGACCAGTTTTGCTACCATCAACGTTGTACTTGTGCTTTGACACTCGCTCATGCGAGGACATGCTAGCCCTAACAAGTTTTCATGATCCAATGCAATGCATCATATGATCTAATATGCAGAAGAAAGTCAGCTTCTCGTGGATTATGTTTTATGCCTTACGTGCATGCATGAGAAGATGTTTTAGGAAAAATAAATCCACTAGCTACTTGGAAATGGTAAGTATTTTCGCGGGAATGTAGCGATTATTGGATTTATACGACGTCCAAGCCCGATCCCTTACCATAAGCATCTCAACAATAATTCCCACCACAAATCCAAATGCCAAACCCCATCTTTGACCCTCCTTCTCGCTGCTACCACGATGGAAAGCTCCTCCGTGGCCGCCCCCTCTTCCCCGAACAAGCTAAAAACCGACCAGTTTTGCTACCATCAACGTTGTACTTGTGCTTTGACACTCGCTCCTGCGAGGACATGCTAGCCCCGTCAAGTTTTCATGATCCAATGCAGTGCATCATATGATCTAATATGCAGAAGAAAGTCAACTTCTCGTGGATTATGTTTTATGCCTTAGGTGCATGCATGAGGAGATGTTTTAGGAAAAATAAATCCACTAGCTACTTGGAAATGGTAAGTATTTTCGCGGGAATGTAGCGATTTTTGGATTTATACGACGTCCAAGCCCGCATCTCTTACCGTAAGCATCGTAAGCATCTCAACAACAATTCCCACCACAAACCCCAATGCCAAACCCCATCTTTGACCCTCCTTCTCGTTGCTACCACGATGGAAATCTCCTCCGTGGCCGGCCCCTCTTCCCCGAGCAAGCTAAAAACCGACCAGTTTTTCTACCATCAATGTTGTACTTGTGCTTTGACACTTGCTCCTGCGAGGACATGCTAGCCCCGACAAGTTTTCATGAACCAATGCAGTGCATCATATGATCTAATATGCACAAGAAAGTCAGCTTCTCGTGGATTATGTTTTATAACTTACGTGCGTGCATGAGGAGATGTTTTAGGAAAAATAAATCCACTAGCCACTTGGAAATATGGTAAGTATTTGCGCGGGAATGTAGCGATTCTTGGATTTATACGACGTCCAAGCCCGCATCCCTTACCCTAAGCATCTCAACAACAATTCACCACAAATCCCGATGCCAAACCCCATATCTGACCCTCCTTCTCGCTGCTACCACTATGGAAAGCTCCTCCGTGGCCGCCCCCTCTTCGTTGATCAAGATAAAAACCGACCAGTTTTTCTACCATCAATGGTGTACTTGTGCTTTGACACTCGCTCCCACGAGTACATGCTAGTCCCCACAAGTTCTCATGGTCCTACGTAGTGTATCATATGATCTAATATGCGGAAGAAAGTCAACTTCTCGTGGATTATCCACGTATGTCTTACGGGCATCAGGAGATGTTTAAGGAAAATATAAATGCGCTAGCCACTTGGAATGGTAAGTATTTGCGCAGGAATGTAGCGATTGTTGGATTTATACGACGTCCAAGCTCGCATCCCTTACCCTAAACATCTCAACAACAATTCCCACCACAAATCCCAAGGCCAAACCCCATCTCTGACCCTCCTCCTCGCTGCTACCACGATGGAAAGCTCCTCCGTGCCCGCCCCTCTTTCCCGAGCAAGCTAAAAACCAACAAGTTTTTGTACCATCAATGGTGTACTTGTGCTTTGACACTCGCTCCCGCGAGTACATGCTAGTCCCCACAAGCTCTCATGGTCCTATGTAGTGTATCTTATGATCTAATATGGAGAAGAAAGTCAACTTCTCGTGGATTGTGTTTTATGTCTTACGTGTGTGCATCATGAGATGTTTTAGGAAAAATAATCCACTAGCCATTAGAAACGACAAGTATTTGCGAGGGAATGGGCGGATTATTAGATTTATACGACGTCACCACTCATTTAAAAGTGGTAAGAGTTTCCGCGGGAAATGAACGAGTATTTTGAATTTATATACCTCTGAAAGTCACCACCAATTTAAAAAAATGGTAAGCATTCCCGCGGAAAACGAACCGACATTATTACGCAATTCTTGACACATCTTTCATGCTTAGCATAACAAAAATACATGAAAATAATGAGAAAGTAGTCTCAAACTCCAAAAAATATTTGGTCAGCCTACAGCCAGGAGCAGGAGAGGCAAAAGGAGACGCAACGCGGCGAGCATCAACAAAAACAAGTGCATAGGGCCTGCCGCTCTGTATCGTTCTCGCCTGCATATGCTGCTGCAGCTCGCTCTCTATAGCAGTCTTCAGATCTAACACACACACAGAGGGCTAAAAAGGCCAGCAAAACCCTAACCCTAATCAGCCCTCCAGCAATTCCCACCCCAAATCCCAATCCGCTCAAACCCTACCTCTGACCTCCCTCCCTCCTCCCCTCCCCTCTCCGCCGCCGCGATGGCAGGCTCCTCCGGCGCCGCCACCGCCACCGCTTCTCCCCGCAACCAGCACCACAAGAACGACCGCTTCTACTACCCTCCCCACCGCCGCCAGCACCAGCAGGACCAGCAGGGCCTGCAGAGCCGCCGGCCCCCGTCCTCGCCCTCCGTCTCCCCGTCGCCCTCCCCGCGGCGGAAGGCGGCTGCGGCTGCGGCGGTGGTGGCTTCTGAGTCCGTTGACGCGGACGGCCGGGCCGATTCCGATGACTCCTCGTCGACCTCGTCCAAGTCCGAGGTGACCGACGTGATTGTCTCGTCGCCGCCCGCGGCCGCGGAGGAGTCCGGGAATCTGGACCGGTTCCTCGCGTCCACCACGCCCTCTGTCCCCGTCCGCTGCTCGTCCCAGGTATTCCAACGCTGACTTTGCTGGCGTAGATTGCAGTTATAAAGGATGGTGGGGTGGTAGATGCACGGAACGCTATTTGATCCTTTTGCCATGTTGGGATCTTACTCTAGTTTCATTTTCATCAAGGAAAGCTGCTAAATTGTGCCCGCCGTATATTTTCTCATCTCAGCCAGTGCTGTTCACTGGTTTAGGTTGTTGGGATGGTCCACACGGCCTTTTCCAAGGAAAGTGGATATTTCTGGATGGCCGTATTTCAGAATTTAATCTGGGCTGGCTGCGCTTAGCTTGGAATTTATTGGTGGTTCCAGACCATGGAAAGTTCTTAATGGTGGTAGTAGTAGTAGTAGTAATTGTGGATGGCTAGCAACTTCAATTCCAACATGATCCTTAATCCGTTCATCTGAACTTTCAATAAATTTTTTTGCTACTATGGCACCCAACAGATGTATACTGGAATATGTTCCGTACAAGAGTGCTATCTTAATCAAGTGCTTATTTTTCCAGTACCTGTTGATATTTTTAGGAGCACTTCATATTGTTAGCGAACGAAATAGTCCCCCTGGGACATTCTGGTTTGCCCCTTATTGTGCATGATGTAGCATAGATATAGTAACTATTCAGATACTCTTATTTTGCTTGCGATCTTCACGTTCATGTGATGTGTATCTGTGCCAATTGCCATCTACAAGTCATTAATTTCTCTCAAGGATTAAATCATGATATTTGCACAATGTCCTGTTTGCACATGCCCCTTGAATTCCCAGTCTGGACTATACCACTTTTTGTTATTTAAGTAAAAAAACATACTATTTTAGTGTTACCATTAAGCTATATTCATTTTGGTCATTTGCAGACAAGCTTGAGGATGCGGAGGAGTGGTGATGACATGGATTCACCTCCTTACTTCCGCCTTGATGATCTCTGGGAGTCTTTCAGGGAGTGGAGTGCTTATGGAGCTGGTGTTCCCCTGGTGCTAAATGGCGGTGAATCTGTGATACAATATTATGTCCCATATCTCTCAGCTATCCAACTGTATGCTGATCCATCTAGACCTGATGCAAGTGCCAGGTAACAATCTTATACGTGCTATGCAAGGTTATGCCTTCTAGGAAATTCACCATTTTGGAATAAAAACTTTTGTTAGGTCTATCTGTATAACAGATTCACGTGTGCCTCTCTCTTTTATATAGTTTGTTATGTTTGAACTTTGGGATTTTCATCATATGGTAACACAACTTCACAAAACACAAATAGAACTGCGTGGAATGCATTTTGGTATTATATTAGATCTTGCCAAAGTGTTGGTTTATTAACTCTGTCCCAGGTTATACATACAGACATTGTCAGCAAAACTTATGGTAAAGGGATTCTCTCTTTTTTTTCCCTATTAGTGTTCCAGACTTCTGTAAAGGAAAGCCAGCTAGTGCTTTGCTGAGCCTCGCCATGCTTTTGTGGTGAAATCTTTGCTAGCTCATCTAATTTCATGGCTTTCTCCGTTGTCAACCTATACAGATCCATGCTTGAATTTATAACTTTTGTACTTATATTTCTATTAGCTAGTATATAGAAGAATAATATGAAACGAAAGTTGATGAATAAGAGAACTTAGGATAGGTGGGAAACAATCTCTTAGTTCAGAATGCTTTTTTTGGTGATGCCTTTGATACTGTTTAACTTTTTCTAGTTAATTTTCTGGCTTACTTAAGGCATCATGAGGGTGGAAGTGATGATGACTCTACGGATACTAGCAGTGAGAGTAGCACTGAAACTGATATTCACCGATTAAGAGTCTCATCGACACATCGGTTGGAAAATGGTGGCTTACGAAGTGATGATGGCGAACCTTATGCATCTGCAAGTTTTCCAGTATTTGAGCATCTGGAGAGAGATCCTCCTTATGGTAGAGAACCTTTAACAGACAAGGCAAGTTTTCTAAAACTCATGCTTGCTACAGACGTCCAGTGTACGGAATCTTATTCTGCGTGCCCTCCAGGTGTCAGTTCTTGCTGGTAGATTTCCAGCTCTCAAGACATTCAGAAGCTGTGATTTGCTGCCATCCAGTTGGATGTCTGTTGCATGGTATGTTTCAAAGAACTTTGAGCTTCTTTACTCGGACATTTTTTTGACTTCTTCCAGTGGTAATATGTGTTCTATTCCATTGGTAGTCTGTCATATATTATTCTCTTTTACCGTATATTGTTCTGTAGACAATGTTTTTGTTTCATCAGAATTTGCATGATGCCGTTGCATTGCAGTGGTCAAGTTATAACATTTGCCACCTGTGCTGGCCCATGCAGAGGATGCCTACCAGTTGCCATGCCTAACACTGGGCATGCCTATCGTGCTGAATTGAATTTCAGCATAAGATAGAAGAGCAACACTGCATTAGCGGTGCTGCTATGATTCTATACGTTACTGGTTTCATCCTCATGCTGTGATTGCAGGTATCCCATATATAGAATCCCAACAGGACCAACATTGAAGGACCTTGACGCGTGCTTCTTGACATTCCATTGCCTAGCAACACCTTCCAAGGGTAAAATACCAGCTCCTTGTAGTGCCATATGGAATAGGGAATTTATTTTGCCTCCACTGGACGACACCAGTTAGATGTTCACATTCGATGTGACCTTTAGATCACACTCGGCCTCCTCCGTCAGTTCATATAAGCTCACAGTGCCTTTTCAACTTGCAGATAGCCATCCCACTACACCAGCATGCCCTGGTTTTGAGGGAATCAACCACTTCACCAGTTCAATGGGCAAACTTCCATTGCCTGCGTTTGGATTGGCATCTTACAAGCTTCGCAGCTCCCTATGGGCATCTAATGGTGCCCCAGAACAGGAAAGCGTCACCTCACTGATGCAGGAGGCTGACAATTGGCTTCGCTGCATACAAGTGGACCACCCGGATTTCCGGTTCTTCGTCTCCCACTTTGGTGCGGCGTGGAGATGAGTTGTAGATGTATGTAATAGTTAATTATATGGATGTTTTGCCAAAGTCTGAACCCAGCTGTGCGTTGAGCACCCCATCTCTCTATGGCACATAGAGCACCCTCGGCTAAGGGGGTTGTATCAGTTTAAAGCGTTTAACTTAACTTTTGTAGTCTCCAATAAGTTATCTGGTGTAGGTAAATCTTTTTTGAGAGGGTAAAATATCGAAAGAAGAATTGGAGGCTTGTAAAACTTTTGGAAAAGGAGAGAGGAAACAAAATAAAATATTCCATTTAGAGTATGTTTGCATGTAGTATGGCTCAGCTCATGCCCTGTTCCTGTTCTGGGGGCGTTTGATCAAGAACGTGATATGCTATCTTGGTTCTCTAATCAATGCTTGATTTGACGTGCAATTCGCTTGCACCCAGTCTCATGGATTTTGAGCAAATATTCGTTCTACTATGCTTGTCGTAAATAAATTATCATGCATTTTTTGTTTTCTTTTATTCTCTGGAGAAAAAAAAGAGACAAGGTACTGTGAAATGATCCGATATCTGCCTGACTTGGTAGGGTGCCACTTGTTCCAGCCAGAGGACAAGGGCGCACATCTTTGCCCCGCAAATCACAGCTGCCGGACGGGCAACTTGCAAGTGCTCATCCACTACTGAAAAGAAATGGTCAAGACCCAAAACCAGATGCAAAATTCTGTTGCTCCATATGTGATTTTACCTCGTGCCAGCGTATTGGCAGCTTGTCACACGAAAACAAGGGTCAGCTGCTAGACACACAACATAAACAAGAACCATACAAGAAGTTAAATTTTTGTTAAATCTTTTTCCTTTTCGTAAAGTACGTTCATGTTTACACGTCCCATTCATGTTTTCCTTCGAGTAAAATACATCTACAGTCATTGAACTTGTCTCAGATTCTCAGAACGGTCACTGTAGTTAGAAAAGTGAAAAATACGGTCACTCAATACTCTTCCCTGGGTCAGTACGGTCACCGCGCGCATTAGTCTACGTTTGACGCTGATGTGGCATACATTTGCCTGGCTTGACTAGACTTTCGTGAGACACAGCACCAACTCGTGGGTTTCTCTGCAAAAGGACAAGAACGTGACGGTATTAACGCAGTTACCAGTTACGTCCCACCCTCTCCTCACGAATCGGATCGTTCAAGAGGAAATCAAGGCGGAGTCACCGGTGTGCCTGCTGCAGCCGTGATCATCGACAGGCGATCTTGTTTCCGGAAAAAGCCTGCACATCTCTCTCGACGACGAGCGATGTGGCCTGTTCGTCGGCCGGACGGTGACCCTCCGCCTACATACGGTTAGAACTCCAACCTTTACCTCTGTTTTCATCTGCGAATTGCGGACCGATTTAGTTCGTTTGTTGAATCTTTGGGGATATTGTATGACAATGATGAAGTGAATGTGTTGCATCTCTGTTTGAATTTCGATTTGGGAGTCTGAAAGTTCGGACTTTTTGGTAGGGTTTCTCTTGGGTTTTTGTTTCAAGATTTTGAACTGAATGCACAACGTGATGTGTCTATTTAGGATTATAGTACTGATTTGTATCATACTTTTTTCTTGTAGGTTTAGATAGCGAAATCTTCAGTGTTCAGTTGAACCATGGCGGTTACTTCCTTGGTAATGGAGATAAAAGAGCATATGTTGGTGGGAGCTCTGTTTGGTATGATTATTGTGAGAAGGCTAGTTGGTCAGCAGATTCAGTGCACAATCTGGTTGAAAATCTAGGATATGAATCTGAAGGGAGGATCAAGATTTATTTCTGTTTGCCAGGATGGTCTGTCAACACGAAGGGCTTACTTGAGATTAGAGGTGATTTTCAGAGTGACAAGATGATAGCAGCAGTCAACTCTGGCCATCAGTTTCTAGGAATTTATCTTGACCATGATGACATCATTACAGGAGACATTTGGGATGATATAGCTGAGTTCCCTGTAGCAGATGTGCCGCCAGTTATTAGTCCGGCGAAACAAAAAAGACATGTGAATGTTGATTTCAAGCCAATTCATATGGTTTCGCCCGACACACAACCTGAAGCGAAGAAGACAAAAAGAGAGTTAGCGATAGAGGAAGCCAATGAGAAAGACGACGACACTTCAGTTAACTCCGAAGATTCAGATTATGAACCTGAGATCATAGATAGTGACAATGATGTTAGTGATGAAGATTTTGATCTGAAAGAAGATATCATTGATGAGGAAGAGGATTACAAAGGCAAAAATGTACATATTGGTAACAATTCTGATGACGATCTTGATCTACCAGATTCGGATGAAGAGTCCATAAGGTATAATTTCAAGACATTCAGAGCTGAAGACATGCATAAGCCAACTTTCCAGTCAGGGCAGGTGTTTGGGAGCGTTGAGTTGCTCAGAAAAGCTATTAGAGAGTACAGCTGTCAAAACAGGGTAGACATCAAATTACCAATCAATGACAGGCAGAGGCTTTGTGCTAAGTGTGAGTCTGGTTGTCCTTGGTATTTGTGGGCATCAACAGACACCAGAACCAAGTGTTTTCAGATCAAGAGGTTTCATGGCGAGCATACCTGTAGCAAGAAGTGGAAAGTCAGAGCATTTACCTCTGTTTTCTTAGCAGAAAAGTATGTGGAAGCATTTAGAGCTGATGAAGATATGAACATGAAAAACTTCTCCAGGATTGTTCAGAAGGATTGGAATATGGGACCTAGCAGGTCCAAATTACAGAGAGCAAGGAGGTTAGCATTAAAAGTTGTGTACGGGGATGAGATTGCACAATACAAGTTGCTTTGGGACTTTGGACACGAGCTAAGAAGGAACAATCCTGGAAGTACATTCTTGCTTTCAGTAGATGAGATGTCAAGGTTCAAAAAATGCTATATGTGTGTCGATGCTTGCAAAAGAGGTTTCTTGAAGGGATGTAGGCCAGTAATATGTCTAGATGGCACCCATATCAAGACCAAGTATGGAGGGCAGTTGTTGACAGCAGTTGGAATGGACCCGAATGATTGCATATACCCTATTGCAGTAGCTATTGTTGAGGTTGAAAATACTGAAACATGGACTTGGTTTCTTAATACTCTTAAGCAAGATCTTGGAATTGGGAGCAACACTTATCCATGGACCATAATGTCTGATAAACAAAAGGTACTTGCATGTCATTATCTCATCCATAATTGTTACGTAGTTAGTAACCATAATGAAACTGTGTGATAACAATGTGCTAACTGCAGGGCCTAATAAAAGCGGTTCGAGAACTTTTTCCTAACTCGGAACATAGGTTCTGTGTTAGGCATATGTGGCAAAACTTTCAGCAGCAATTTAGAGGAGATGTATTGAAGAATCAGCTCTGGAAGTGTGCTAGAAGCAACACAGTTGTGGACTGGGAATTAAACATGGAGGAGATGAAAACAATCAATGAACAAGCACATGCTTGGTTGGAGGAGCTGCCACCAAATACATGGGTGAGGGCATTTCAAAGTGACTTCCCCAAATGTGACATATTGCTCAACAATATTAGTGAAGTGTTCAACAAGTAAGTACTTCACTTAGTTTTGTTGTATTTACTGTCATGCAAATGCATATCCATGTTTATAAATTACCTTTTCTCTTATTTATGTCATATGAATGTGTATCTGTGTTGATTAACTAGGTACATTCTAGAAGCAAGAGAATTACCTGTGATATCAATGTTAGATAGGATTTTGTCACAACTTCAAACTAGAGTGTACAACAAGAATAAGGAATCAGTGAAATGGCCTGGGCCAATATGTCCAAAAATAAAGAAGAAAGTTGAGAAGTTTGCTGAATTGGCAAGCATCTGCTATGTCACACCAGCTGGGGAAGGGATTTTCAAAGTGGACAGCCAAGGTAGAGCATACATTGTGGATCTGATGACACAAACGTGTACCTGCAGAAGGTGGGATATTAGTGGCATCCCATGTCACCATTCAATAGCTTGCTTTAGGCATGAAAAAATCACACCTGAGGATATGGTCAGCCCTTGGTATTCTATTGATTCTTTCAAAAGGGCATACTCTAATATAATTAGGCCATGCAGAGATAGGAGGGAGTGGCAGAAAACTTATGGAATTAATGTAGATCCACCAGCATATGACAAGAAGGTTGGAAGGCCATCAAAGAATAGGAGGAAGGCACCTCATGAACTGGAACATCACATGGGAGGAAAAAAGATGTCACGCCACGGTGTTATCATGCACTGCAGCTATTGTGGTGGGCCTGGACACAACATAGGTGGTTGCAATGATAAAAAGAATGGCATGCCACCAAAGCAATATGTCAGCAAGAAGAAAAAAGAAGTTGTTAGGCTCCTTCCTGATTCATCTGATGAAGATGAGCCTGTGATCACTCAGGTAATTGTTATGTCCTCGTGTCATAAATTCTTGCATTTAAGCTCACCTACTAACATGTATGCACTGTATATTAAAGGATCACAACATGGAATGTCAATTTGGGTTGAACAATGAAGATCATGTTAGCATTGGGACAACAATGCTTGATGAGATGCTCCTGCAGGTAGTTAAACTTACATATGGTACTCAAACATGAACTTAGTAAATCATTTTACTGAATCCTTTTATTTCTGCAGAGACCTATTCGTGCGGAGCCACAGCTTGAGCCACTGCCTGAATCATCTTTTATTGCAGCTGCTCGGGAAAAAGCTAGTCAGGTCGGTTGCACTTCAAAACAACCAAGGCAGGGAGATTTGGCAAGAGAGGTAGAAGCTATGAAGCAAGCTAAGAACAATGCAGCTGCTGAGAAGAAGGAAGCTGCAATGCAAGCGAGGATTAGGAAAGAAGAAGATGCGTTAGCACTAAAAGCCCAAATCGCAAAGTTAAAAGCAGAGGAGTCACACCAGAAGAAGATGTTGGCTGCAGAGAAGAAAAAGGAAGAACAAGCTGCAAAGAGAGAAGAGGCTGCAAGGCAGAAGGAAGCAAAGAGAGTTGCAGCTATTGAGAAGAAAGGTAAGCAAGCAGAAGCAAAGAAGAGAGCAGCTGAAGAGAAAAGGGCTATGAAGGAAGCAATGATGGCATCAAAAAAATCAAACAAAGTTTCAATGTTCGATGAGTTCAGGTGATTGGTTCATCTAGTTTGTGTTTCATGTCACTTCAACTAGGTTGGAACTATGTTGGTTCGTGAAGTGTCAGTTGAACTATCTCAGTTTGTTTTTGTGTCAGTTCAACTATATCAGTGTGTTTCCTATTTCGACTTATGTTTAAGCTCTGAACATGTCATTTTTGCTTTTGCTAAACATTAAGTGGTTAACGTCTCAGTTAAACTATGAAGATTTAATTCTATGTCTCTGTCTATGTATTGGCTACAGGCCACCAACACTTGAGCATCTTTACTCACACCATAACACTCGGCATTACCACAAAGACATGCTATGAAACCCTGCTCATTTGATTATACCAAGAAAGAAATAGTGAAATACTATGCTCTTACACGTTCCATATAAAAGACCACAACGTCACACACCAGTCTTGCAGGATACTACAATCAATTCTAGTGAACAAGCCAATAAACATTGTCTATTTGATCATCTGTACTAGTTATATTAATCCTTGACACTACAGTGCATATTTTCCCCTTAATTTGTTACTGCAAGTACCATCGGCATAGTAGCAGTACAGGAATCATAAATGGACTGGCATGCATTTTTTCTTACCATTTCTTGTTGGAGTGGCCGCTGCATCCGCTCTGTGTGTACCTTCTCTTTCTCCCATGAAGCTCTGAGTTCCTGAAGCCTATTTACTGTTGGCGGGAACTCATGGAGCGGACTTGCTAGAGGCCGCAAAATCACGATTGGGGGTGCGCTCCTCGTGCGGTGGAGACTCCATGTAGGCTGCAAGCTCGCGATTTGGGGCGAGCCGCAGCGGCGACTCCGTTGAGACTGCAAGGTCGCGATTTGGGTCGAGCTGCATCAGGGACTCAGCGGAGGCTGCAAATCCGCGATTTGAGGCCAGTTCCTGGTGCGGCCTCGACTCCGTGGAGGCTGCAAGCTCGTGGTGTGGGCTCAGCTCCCAGCGCGGTGGCGGATCCTCGTGCCGCGGCGACTCGGTCATGCCGATGCGACAACTCGATGGAGGAGGTCCTCGCGACTTGGAAGAGGGCTTTCTAGGGCGGCGACCGTAATGGAGGAGGCCTGGTTTGGGCCATCAACTCACTGCCGGAGCTGGCGAGGAGTGTATGCGAGCAGCACGAGCTGGTGGAGGAGAGACAGAGGGGAATCGTGTAGCTGTGCTGGAATCCAAAGCCGAGCCACCACATTTTGGTCTTTGTGCAGAAAAACCCTCGTGTTGGTCCTTGGTCTCAAGAAGGTCTAGTAAAACCAGTCAAACGTATGCCACATCAGCGCCAAAGGTACGCGAATGCAAGCGGTGACCGTAGTGAGCCAGGAAAGAGTATTGAGTGACCGTAAATTTCACTTTTCTGACTACAGTGATCGTTATGAGAATGCGAGACAAGTTTAGTGACTGCAGGTGTATTTTACTCTTTTCCTTCTTCTGGACGTTACTCGTTCGTGTTTAAGTTGTAATCTACTACGATCGTGCTGAGCCTGGTTCTCTCTGGCGAAATTCACCCTCATTTGGCACAAAGAAGAAGAATAATGTAAGCTCCGGCCGTTACCTGCCAAGCACTAACGCCGAAAACTTGAGAGAGATCGATCTCAATCATGCCGTCATGGCCGGCCTCATTCCTCTGCCTATATATACCAGGTCCCTCTCTATCGCGATACTCCAGCTGCAAACGCGGGCACTCCCAACACGTTACGTTTTCGCGGCACAGAGAGAGACAATGAGGGATCTGGAGGATTACCGGGGCGGCTCGTCGGCGTCGGCGCCGGGGCCACGGAACGGCAGCGGCGACGGCGCCGTGTCGTCGTCGTCGTGGTGGGCGGGCGACCCGGAGGCGAAGCGCCGGCGGAGGGTGGCGGCATACAAGGCCTACGCCGTCGAGGCCAGGCTCAAGGCGTCGCTCCGCCGCGGGTTCCGGTGGATCAAGGACCGCTGCACCGGCGTCGTCCACCGCCGGTGACGTCCCGGCAGTGCAGCCCGCGCGCGACGTGCTGTCACGACGTCGCCTTAGCCCTTGCTGGCATGGCATGTGATGCTTTGACCCGTCTTGCCCATCTTCTGTTCATAATCTTTTTGTTTTCCCCTAGTCCTTTTTTCCTTCTTTTTCGTGTAATTTGTTTCCGTGCCTGATTATTTTGTTCTTACGGATGCAAGAAACGTATAGAACAGAGTTCTTTCAAATAACTGTGAAGGCTTTTATTCTAGTAGCTGATAAGATGGTTTTTCCTCAACCATATCATACTTTAGTCTTTCCACATGCCTAATCAATGAAATAATCTTAGAGTCAAATAATTATGCGACTTAAGCAAGACAATACCTGAAAAATCCATCACGGTAACTACTTGGGAGGTAAACACAAAAATATTTCTGGATGGTCATCAGACACAACATAGACAAGCCTCAACAATGCTTTCATTTCAAGCAGATGGATAGACTGATTAACAGATATATATTTCAATAAAATCAGTACACTGGAGGCATCTCTTGATCACTCTCACATAGAGACACCAGCCATTTAGGCATGTTCTGACAAAACTAGAAGCATTATTCCCGTTTTTTTCTCACCTCATACGAGTAAATTGATTTACTCCGATACTTAGCCCCATAACATTATATTATATGGGGTTGCGAAAATTGGGCTGGCCCATCAGCCAAGCGATTCTCACATTTTAATGAGCTCAGGCATAGTGCACTCCCTCGCCCTGGATCACCTCTCCGATGCGATAAGCGGGACTCGATTCTGCAAGGATCCTGTCTGCTGCATCTTTGCTTACTACCAGGACCATTCCGACGCCCATGTTGAATGTTCGCAGCATCTCCGCATCTTCGATTTTGCCAACCTACAAATGTAGAGAAAACAGAAGCTAAGGAGAGCACAGTGTGTGCAGATGGATAAAAAATCAAAATAATGGTGTATGAAGTGTTAGTGTTTCTTTGGGTTACACAGAACTCCATGCTTGTTCTATTGTGATGTTTTACCGAGCTCCAAATTACTATCTAGTACGAGCTTAAATATTGCAAATCCCTATCTACCAATGCTAACAAGATTTTCTGCATATCATCAAATTTGTCACTCCGATCATTGTTTTGCTACTAAGTTCCTTATCCTGTTGGATGTGGCTGGTACACATTAAATGTATTCATAATGGATATTAAATCATAAACTGATTATTTTGATTAAAAACAAGTGAATATATTTGCTGGGGCTACAAGAATATGCAAGCAAGCCTCATGGATTGTTATTAGCTCTTACCTGCTGAAGCCATTTGAACACAGGCAGCACTTCCCATGAACCCGTAACAATTTTGGCCCCAAGTCCTTTCGGAAATACTCTTGGGATATTATCAGTGAAGCCACCGCCAGTAATATGGGCTAGTCCTTTTACACCACCCTTGCTGATAATCTCAAGTACCTTTTTTCATTCCAAACAATTGAATCAGAAATTCAGGTAAGAATCCCATTGGAAATATGAGACATTCGCCAGAATAAGCTAACCTGCTTAACATAGATAACAGTTGGTGCCATGAGAGCTTCACCAACAGTAGTCGTCACACCATCATTTCTTGGGAGTGGATCAGTCAAAGAGAGTCCGCTTCTCTCCAGTACTCTAGAAAAAAAATGCATGTTTTCCTGCTATCGTTAACCAGAAATAATAATTGCATAAAAAAAAGTAAGCATCAGTGACAAGAGAATACAATTTGCACTCTCAGTCATCTGTTTGGAGTTTCAACAAATGAAGCTGGATAAATGCAATACCTCCTAGCAAGAGAGAACCCGTTCGAATGAACCCCACTGGAAGGAAGACCAATCAGGACATCTCCCTCCACAATGTTTTTACCATCGATGACCTTATCCTTCTTTACGGCACCCACAGCAAAGCCACTAAGATCATATTCACCTTCCTGGTAGAAATCAGGCATTTCTGCTGTCTACATGGACAAAATGTTGCTCATATTCAGATTCGTGTAGTCCACACATGGAATGCTTCAGGAGAGTACATATCAATGCCTAGACTAAAACATACAGCTATGTCAAGTATTTATTCGTTACTTTGTTGAATTTATCCATGTATCAAGAACAAATAAATAGTCAAATAACCAGACCATCTTGTTACAACTACACTGATGCTAATAGAACATAGATAGGTATTCTCACAGCTTTTAAAAGCCATAATGGAATAAATCTTAAAATAATGATAAATGAGGCTCATGACGTGAAGTAATGATAGCATATAACAAATGTGATAAGATATACAAAGGTTCAGGTGATAATTCTGGCTGGGGTTAGCTCATGTTAGCCAGTGAATAGTTGAATTATCAGTGTAAGCATAATTATATTTCCTTTAGCAAAGAAAACCACCAATCGAGTGCAAGATATATGACCAATTTTGGAAGAGTTGTTCTAATTTACTTATGTATTCAAAGATACAGATACTTAGATAAAATGATAAAACAAGTGTTCTAATTCCAGAACACCTCACCTCTCCTCCTAGCAGGACACAATTTGATTGCTGGCACCCATCCACAATCCCCTTGATAACCTACGAAAGTTCAAAACAAAGTTACAGTCAGATACAGACATCATCTTCCATGGGCAAAAGACAGATAAAATTAGCAAGAGCAAGAATTACAGAGTTTTCATGAGCAACAACAGTATTGACAGTACCTTCTCTGCAAGGTCAACATCGAGCCTGCTCGTCGCAAAGTAATCCAGGAAGAACAATGGTTTCGCGCCGGAAGTTACAATGTCATTGACACTCATAGCAACCTGCCGCGATGGATCAAACACGTTACACTGAATCTCCTAGGGAATGTGACAAATAACATGCACGAAAAGCAAGTGAAGAACCATACCAGGTCAATCCCGATTGTATCATGAATACCGGTCTCAAACGCTAGCTTCAGCTTTGTCCCGACTCCGTCAGTACCAGCCACCAAGTACTCGTCCCCTGTTCAACACAAACAACAGAATGCCAAATTTACTAACACGGCAAGACATTTCTGTATCCGAGTAAACAAGTAGCAGCTAGTGAAATAGAAGCAGCAGAACTGGTTAGGGCCAGAAATGGATCATCTAGGGTGCAACTATAAGAAATTCTCACTTTCCACACCAGCAAGAACTGCAGTGCTCCCTCCGTTACTTAGAAATGCCCATATTTCAGTCAATTACTCAATTACATGGCACGGCCTTGCCCATAATAGAATATATGCTTCTGGACGCTTGATTTGTGAATTGTGACACATCGAGCAGGAAGGACCGCTAACTAGAACAAAAGGCAGTAAATGAGCGAGAGGAGAGGATTAGAGATGCACCGTGGGGGAAGAGGCCGCCGAAGCCGCCAATCCCGGGGGCCATCTTGCGGATGCGGCGGACGAGCTCGGTGCCGGCGTCGATGTCCACGCCGGCGCCCTTGTAGGTCATGCCTTCCTCGTCGGCGGAGCCGGAGCCGGACCCGGAGCAGGAGACGGCGACGCGGCGCATCCCCGCGGCGGTCGTCTTGGGGAGGCGGACGTGGTTGTGCGGCTGGGGATGGCCGCCGGGACGGGCCGCGGGGGCGGGGGAGGTCGCCGGCGTGCGGACGAGGTGGAGGAGGCGGCCGGCGCCCATGGGTGCGTGGATGAGGGAAGGGAAGGGAAAGGGGGGCGAAGGTTTAGGGCTTTTGGTCGTGCGCCGCGGATGTGCTGTGCACCGTCCGAATGTAGGTCGTCCTCTTAAATCTCTCTTCTGATTTTTCTTCTGGGCATATTTTCGATACCTTTTTGAATAAATTATTATTCTAGAGATAAAGAAATTTTTTTGAGCACACCACCCCTTTATTGATTTATTCAATCAAAATGTTATTACAAACCCCATCAGGTGGGTCATGAAGCCAAACATGCCTTCCCTCACAGGAGTACAAAGAACCTCTAGCTAGAGATAAAGATGGGACATTATTCTTTTTGTTATGCATATGCGCACTGATTAAACTGGGCCTGGGCCTGGTAGACCTCGGCCTAGCCCGAATTGCCCATGTTTGTTTTTAGAAGAAAAAAAAAGAATGCAAGGCAAGCGTGTCCAACATCAACTGTTTTCCTGCAACTATGCGCCCAACATCAAAAACCTAAAAGTTCTCCTCCACTTGAAACCCCAACATGAGATCCGGCGTTTGCTCGTATGAGGGGACATCGACGACTTTTTGATTGGGGGGGGGGGGGGGGGGCATGTTTCCATTTTGTGCGGTGTTAGACGACGTCCCCGTTTGCCTCCTTGTGGGCAATGGTTGGCTTAGGGACGCCGAATAAAGAAAATTTTGCGCCGGCACAAAAGTTGTTTATAGGGGATGTGGATGGGCGTGCTTTGTCTCCTCCGATGCCCCCATTTTGGCTTTAATGTGACAAAGTTCCTCTTAGTAGCATAGAAGAATGCATAGGGTATACATGTAAGTACATATGGGTGATATATTTCCTCTCTTTAGAACTTGGTGTCTCCGAGTTTTCATCTCTAATAGTCCATGTGGAGTATGTTTCTTTAGAATTCAACCAAACTAGGCAATACTGCTCTACTTACCCACTTAGCATGTTTTTGACCGAATAACCACATTGGCATTATTTCATTAACCTCGAAATAACTAACTGTTTTGTGAGGGCGCATCATCTTTATACAAAATTTGAAGGGCAAAGTAGTTCATTTTCTAAAATGGTAAGATGACGTGAGCAACCTAGTGGTTGGATCGCAGTGGCACATCCCAACGACCGGAGTTCGATCCCTATCAAGGACAAATTTTCGGAATTGTCACGTCATGTCCCGCTTCTACTATATCACTAGTGTCTAGTTCCTCCTAGACACTATTTCATTTTTTTCTTCTAAAATGGCAAAAAATCATCGTTTGTTTAATGGTTGATAAGCTTTCATAGCCACCTACCCAGGGACCAAGCTCATAGACTATGCATTATTCTATATTGATTGGCTAAAGAACCAATGAACCCCACCACCAAAGTCTTTTATAAGGAGAAGTATTCCGAGAGAAAATGATGACTATTTTATCTCGCACCTATGTCTTGGATTTCTCCGGTCCAAATTTCTGTATTATTTTTTGTTTCTCTACACATGATATGCATTTGATGGGTATAGGCATAGAAGTCACCGGGAATGCACCATGCACTTTGGACCTCTTTTATCATACTAGATCTCTCTCTTACTGCACCACCTCAGCTATCCTCCATGTGAGTCGTCAATCTTTTAACCGTCTTGGCCTTCTGGCCATGCCACGTGCCTCATTTCCGCATCATCACGAGGAAGCAACAACACACTTGCTTTGATGCTTAGCCCTTTGTGGTGCGGAATGATAGACACCGGTTATACTTCACACTAATAATATGCAAAAGAAAGTGGGACAACATGCGACATGCAATGGTTCCAAAAGAACAATACACCAATGAATGTGAGATGTCGATCGTACTATAGCGATCTCACCGCAATATACTACTTGCTCCCACCAAAATTAAATGACTCAGATTGTCTAGACTCGCATGTATCTAGACGTGCTTTATGTGTAGATACATGCAAATCTAGACAAATCCGAGTTGCTTAATTTTACACGGAGGAAGCAATAATTGGTTAAAAACTAACATGGATATATACTTTGAAAAATTCAGCATGACATCAATTGTTGTACCCTAGCCCCTCTAGAGTTTATAGTAAGAGGCAAGCGTCGAGTTTATCATTTTTAGAATTGTAGAAGTCATGTTTTTGTAGAGATATTTTTATGATGATGTCATATGTACTCTTCGTATGGGTGAGTGTGTTTATGTGTGCACCTCTGTGACATATACTTATTTTTTCATGAAACAAAAGAGTAACTATGAACAAGACACCACCCATAAAAAAGAAGACATGCATATCTTAGTTGAGTGGAGAAAGCATCCTTGTACTGACATTGTGTGGCGATGCTGGTCGTACGATCATGTCATGATGGAAGGTGTTTTATTTTATTTTATTTTCTATGAGAACAAGATAGAATGTTGTTGGACCAACTATAAGGGACTTGACCACCACAAGACAGAAGGGGCACACAGTCTAGGAGGCTAGTAATGGTGAGTGGTTGGTCGACATTGGCACTAACCTCGACACGGCAGTGATTCAAAAGTTCGTTTGTTTTGGGAATATAATCATGTCAATCCAACCTGCAGATGGTGAGGAGATATCCTCAAATGCAACTAGGAGAGGTCTTTTCCTTGTTCGACCCAGTCCGCATATGCAACATTCTTTGCGCATACATAGTGGAGCTGACTGGGATCTAATCAGGAGGTAGAGGTGTAAACGGATTAAATCGGACCAGATAGGATTTTTCTCATACCATATTTTTTCACGAATTTGGATCAAAGCGGATATTGACCGGTTTCGGACCAAGGATTTGAATCGGAAATGGGGAAGACTTAGACCGGAAACAGAAGTTGTCGGATATGTGCCCTCAACGGTAGATAGTCTTGTAAATCTTGAGGGGGACTTAAACTCCGAGTCTTGTGTAGTTAAGAAAAAAAGAGACAATTTTCGCTAAAACTCAAACACTGACAGAAACTTAGAGCAAAACATGCTCGCCAAATGAATTCGGTAACTCAATAACCACTAACCTTATGAGGTTGGCCTTGGGTTTTGACTCAAAAATTGGATTATCCGGTTAAAACCTTCGGGGTATCCTAATTAAATTTCATATAATCTAGGCCCGCATGCTATTTGCTATACCATATCCTATCCTGTATCTGGAGTACCACTTCGAAACTGGATATCCTTATATGCCGAATTCTTTAAAATCAGATATGGATTCCTCAAAACGGATTCAGATCTTGTTTCGACCCGGAAATTTCATCCTATCGATTTACACCCCTATGTGGAGGTCTTAGCCGGGTGTTGATAAATTACAACTTCTTTGCATGTCTAGTGGACATGAATATATGTTGTATGATGGAGAGACTTGCGATATGAGGGCTAGCACACCCCACACAATTTCCGATGTGTGATCAATAGATGAAAGCTTTGCACTACCTACTACTGGGTTGTGTTTGTGGTTGGGGAGGTGTGGTATGTTTTCTACAATATTGTCACCTCCTAGACTGGATGTCGCCGTTGGAGGAGGTTCATCTAGACTGATGGGAGGCATGGGGCGCTTGAATGGGGGATCGACATGACATTTGGGCAATGATCATTCTTGTCTAGTGGTGCATCTAGAAGAACTAGAATGACATGGTTTTCAAGGCACGATTTCCTTGCCCCAGAAATCATCGACAAGAAAAAGGCTAAGAAGGCACAATGAAAAAAGCTCTTCGAGGGGAACTATTTAGTACATGCGTTGAGGCGCCGAAGAGGAGGAACATCATAGAGTAGCTTTTCCTTGTTTCTCGGTGGAGTGTGGTAGCATTAATTTCCAAAGGGCTTGTTTTGTGCTGGAAGTCTGCTAACAGGCTTAGGTTTGATCAGTGTCAACACATAAAGGTTTGAACATTGTAATTAATTAGGATGGTAATTTGGAATGCGATGGTTTTAAAGCTTGATGTGATGCTCGATGAGACTTTTGGAAACACAATGATCAACCACTCATGTTATCCGGATAATACCTTGGTGCTTTCGAATGGTGATAAGACCCTTCCATCTTCTGCGTACCAAAGAAAAATAGGATATCACTGATAATGTTTTCTGACAAGCGATTTTGGTCGTCCATTAGCAAAAGGGTCGTCAGTGTAAGCAAGCCAACGCATCGCCCCACATATTTTTGCTGATGTCCGTCATGGTAAACCATTAGTGTTGTTCATCTCTACTGACATGCTTCTGTCTAACGAACGCTACCACTAACTCCTTTGTCAGACATACATGTCCGGGCCTAACTCGGGGCTCCCTGGAATTTTGTCGCTGACGGATTCCTTAACGCCCATCACAAACCGTCAATGACATTGTTTTTTCGTACTCGTGTAAAATGTATGTAAGTATCTTAATAAATATGAATGTTCATAACAAGTCCAAGAAGTTTGAAGGGCGTCGTACATTTGGAAGAACGAAATTAGACCCTCTTACCGTATAGGGCTACTCGGCGATGAACTATGTGGGATATATTTTTATCTCTTTTAGCACTTGGTCTCCCTGAGAAGAATAGTTATTCATATATGATATCTTCCTCTAGAGATTAATGAAACTTATGATGTTGCATATACTTCGCTCATGTTTCTCTTCTATGTGAATTGTCTGCCGTTGGGTTCCATTTCATTAACTATGTCGTAATGAGCTGTGTTGGATAGGCGCGTAATCTTGATCCCAGTACGCAGCAAAGGGTGATACGATTGTTTACTAAAAAAATAAGGAAGCTTAAAGTTGTTCAAGTGACCGATAAAGCTTCCATAGCAGTCGACCTACCCGATTGCCCAAGTAATAACTAAGAGATTCTTATCCATTAATCTACAAGAGTACCACTGACTTCATCTCACTTCGTCTTATCCAAGTCCTTTAAAAGGAGCAAAACTTCCCTAAGAAAATGAGGAATATCATATTTTCACTATTTCTTATATTTCTCCAGTTCAAATGCATGCCTTATTTGTTGTATCTCTACCCAATACACACTAGAGGTATGTATTTGATGGGTATCGGCATAGAAGGCATCAGGAGTTAGTGACGTCTAGCTAGAATTACAACATGCGCCTTTGATCTTATTCAACCGTCATGACTCTCACTCCTGTTGCACCGGCTCAATTATTCTCTTTCTGCCTCATACAGTTTTTGACTGTCTAGGTTAGCTATATCAGCCTTGTTGTATGTCATGCTCCCCTGCCCTCACGAGGAAGCAACTATTATCGCTTTTCCTGCTTAGTCGTGATAGGATGTGGATGTGTGGAGCTCAATATGCAGCGAAGATGTGCAAAACAGAGCAAGTCAAAGCCGAATTTATGGTCGTTCAATATGGTTCCGTGGGAACAATTGGAACGACTTTGGGACATACACAGGCATGGCAAAGTGGCTAATTATCATGGAGCTGCAGGCCGGACTCAACAACATGGCAAAGTAGTAGCAACATAGAAGTATGCAGGTGTGGAATGGCTGTATGGGGAAAAGAGAAGTGAAACACGGTATGACACTTTCAAGCATTTGTTGATGTGGTGTCCCAGGCATTTGCCGGATCACAAAAGCAATTCATACATGCACAACACAATCGCCTTAATTTGGTAGCCAGAAGAGAAAAACGGAGTGCACATTTTTCGGGTTAAGACAAATTGGTATACGTGCGTATAGCTAACTAGATGACACCCCGCGACGTTGCTGCGGAAATTTGTAGCTCGAATTTTGAAATCAAAACGTGTGATTTTGGCTTGCTTGATGCAAGTGATAGGATCACAACGTTTGTGAAGCTCAAATATTATAGCTGACAGAAAAGTAACTACTAATTTTGAATTTTTATTTGCTTCATCTACATTTGAATTCAATTTGGTCCCATTAAACACTTATGCTTGCGTTTTTGCTCGAACTAACACAAACTCAGATGTGCTGAAACTGATAAAGTTGGGTCATGACAAAGGTTTAGAAGAATAGGAAGGCACCATCAATTCAGCATCAAATTCTTGCAAAACAAATGGAGAAATATCTTGAATTAAAAGATAAATTAAGAAGAATTGCACATACATATTGCCATGTTAAATAACAGAGTGTAGAAATTCACTGTAGCCACAACTATGTGATTTGATACCAAAATAGGCGAAGTAATAAACATACGTAGAATCATAAATATATGGAAGCGTCAAATTTCTTCTAAATTTTCATCAATACAAACTATATGTTACAATGGATTACCTGCGACCAGCAACATTATTTTCCTAAAGAAATCCCCATTGTTCTATGTCTATATGGTGGAAATGACATGAAAGGAAAATCTACTACGATGATACTATATAAGACCTCTCACGAAGCCGTGTAACTTTATATCAGGGTACATGGAAATTATGGCAAGAAAGCTACCGATTTTGTATGCACCACGGAGAAGCCAAAAACAATATATCATTCATGTCTGACAAAAAATTGCAAATCGTAGAAAAAGCTACGTAATATCTTTTCTCACATTTTTTGTTTCTGAACCCTCGAGTATTCTCGTCCGTACGTGGAAGACAACAAACTTCCGGGGTGAGGGAAAAATAAAACACACACAACGCAAGAACATGTGAAGCAGATGTAACAATTAAACAGATTATCAATGCGTCACCTTTTTTTTGCGAGAGTGAACTGAAGTCATATGTGGTTCCCGCCGGCTATTTTGACAATATCTAAGGCATATGTGGAGAACTTTAGTTATGTATATGCACAGCACATGCACAAACGGATCACTTGGATAAGACATACGAGACGTACCTAGGTACTCGTAATTGTTAGTAGTGATAAAAAAAGGAAAGAAAATACTGTAGAAAATTCTAGTTCATAAGAAAATGGAGAAAAGCATGTGGATCCCAATAGGTAATTAGGAGGAAAAGAAAAGCTGCAGATTGTAGCTACTGCAGGTTCACCAGCAACAGATCTGGCACAACAACGCCCAGAATCACTAAACCATACACTGATCCAAGAGCAGAGAAGCAGTATCAACATATGAAAATCACAGCAGCCCGATCACTTAAGAGCTATCATAGCAGATTGATTCCTGATACATACAGCCGTATAGAACAAAACTCGCTTCGGATTATGTAAATTAGCCATAAACCTCATAAGATGAACAAAGCGAGTTCTGAACTTCTGATACGTGCTGACTGCAAATAGCTAGAAACAAAGACACTAATGCCCGTTCAACCTGCAAATAAAAGGGCAAAAGAAGAGATGTATATTAGAATGTATGAGGGAAATGCTAAACAGAACAAATACGGACGATGATGGATGAAGCAGTGCTGAAGCAGAAGGGATGAGGACGGATGGCACCGACGGCCGTATGTATGAAAACTAAGAAGCACATCCTGCAGTAAATAGAAAATACAACTATCTCATGGATAAATCTTCACAACCAGAATACTGCAGCACAATCTTTGCTGAACTTTTAGCCTTGGCCGGTGTCCCGTGGGTACCCACCTGGTTCTAGACGAGCGACAGTGCATGCGGAAATCATCATGGGTTGGAAGCAGCTGAGCAGATAGATAAAGATTGAGGAGCACATGCACATATGGCCTATGGGTGAATGGACGTGCAAGTGAGGAAGAGGAAGATGTATGTTCAATTTGATCTACGGGGATGCTGCTGCTTCTCGAGTATATGTGCGTCAATTTGATGGCTTGCGATGGGCGTGGGCAAACATAAAAGCGGGCGACGCGATCCTTCAAATAGGCGCGGAAGAATTTCAGAGGTCACCCGTTACTGCATGATCAAAGCAGGAAGATGACGGGGCTGTGGGTGGAATCGTACATTATTCAATAGCTTGTCGCGCTTGAGTACCCGAACAATTTCTTTCGTATTTTCCCAGCAATGATGATTGATGAACAACGTGTTGAATCGGCCAGTTTCAGCATTTGTTGCAAGGAGGTATTATGAGCATTTGTGGCCATCAAGGCGTGACGGAGAGCTCTACCATGTAACCGAACGTGTGCAGTCGTGCACCTTTTTTTTCTTTTGATTAGGTGGCAAATTATCTTAGTTGGCAAGCTATGATTGCTTGGAGATGGATGATGAGGTGGATACCTTGCATGTGCAGGAAAATGGGATCACCTATTAAAAATAGAAAGATTCTCTAGCAAGACTAGCAACCATGCCTATGTTAATTAACCTGCCCTGCATGTAGTGGAGAACTGGAGCACTTGTCCAAGCCGTTCTCTTTCTGTCTCCTTTGGTTTCGTGGTGCACTGCACAAAACAACGAATGCTATCTTTCTCTGTTGCATAATCACTATGTTAGCATTTACAGACTTCAAAACAATGAGCAACCTTCCAACATTAGCGCTGCGTTCAACCAGTTGTATTGGCCATTTGCAATATGTAACTATAACATGCCTCTCTTCACGAGATCCTCTACAAATACTTCTAAGTTTTGACATGCATGGGTACACAATTATTTTTTAAAAATGCATAAAACGAGTCTAAAAAGTTTGGTGGGCTTCATATATTAGGGGCATCCAGATCAGATGGTTCTTAGAGCATCTCTAACCTAAGGAGTATATATATGCCTCTCTGTTTACTTAACTTCTCATATTGGCTCCGCAATTTTTTTTTTGGATCTTAGCCCCTAAAACTTATATTTGGCTGATACATTTCACCGAACATTTGCTATGCTTCTGAGGTAGCGGAAGACATGTCAGGAGAATTAAAACATTGTACTACACTCGTGTGTATAATTGTGTATGGACCGACACACATGAAAGAAATGATCCAAAGAAAGAAAGAAAAATCATCGTCAGTGGACAATAGTCCACACGAACCGGGCGAGGTCTTTTTTTCGATATGGGAGCATAGCCCCAGCCTCTGCATCAATAGATGCACAAGATCAATCATTTATTAAAAAGAGAAAGAGTACAATAACATTTACAATCATGAATCCGACAAGGTCGATACATGAATCTACCAAAGAAAGATGAGGTACATAACTAGGCTAACCATTGTCTATCCTATTAATATGCCGCCATCAAATAGCCTGAAAATAGAAGTCCTGAGCAACCATCAACACCAGGTTGCATCCAATAATCATATCCTTCCGCTGATTCTCTGGAAGGATAACAACCCATAGCTAGATCTAGTGAGCAACCCAACGAATAACCTGCAAAAAGTTAGTCCCCCTTGTTGTTAAAAATAATACTATCATTTCGGCATCGCCAAATAGACCACCAAAGAGCAGAAACTCCAATACAAATTATATCTTTGTCTTTCTGCTGCACCCCCTTAACCAATTACTAAACATATTACTAATATTAGAAGGAGGCAGGATGTTGTATACAGATGGACCATGCACCACACTATTTTAGCAAAAGGACATGCAAGAAACAAATGATGAATGGTTTCATTGGAGTCACAAAAGCAACACTTTTGACACCCTAACCCTAACACCAATTCCATTTACGTTTAGCCAAATTGTCCTTATAGAAGCACCTTATTGTTTAGAAACCATATAAATATTTTTATTTTCAATGGGATTTTCATCTTGCATATTTAGGGAGAAACCTAGTACCACCATTCATATAATCAACATACATATATTTAACCGAAAACATTAAAAATGTGGAGAATTTCCCTTCCTAGCCTCTGCACCAACTAGGGATGCACACATCCATTTGGCATGAGTGGTAGGATTTTTAATTTTGGTTAAGATTAAAGCATAGTTCTCAAAATAAATTGCATGAGTGCCAAGACCAACCGTGACCTCAAGTATAAATAAGAACCCAAATTCGCGTCCATGAGAATTTAAACTCATGTGCTGGGTTTGTCCACTTGGACGAGCGCTTTGGACCTGACATGGTGTCCTTGGCAAGGGTGTTGATCGGCGCTAGCGACCAAAGCAAGCACGCACATGAGAAGAGAACAAACAACCCGCCTAGCAACAGAACTTGAACTCGATCAGTGCATGGTGAGATGCACGATCACGGCGGGGAAGATGGTGCCTTGGATTCAAGCAGAGCGCTCGAGCATGGTGGCATCAGAGATCGAGCCCGGGAGGTCGATGCAGAAGTTGGTGAAGGCGACGGAGTAGGACGTCTCATTGTTGTGCTCCGTAAAGCGCCTTCAATTCCTCCGTGAAGGCAATGTCTGTATGGGGGAAAGGATGAGCAAAACGCACGCACGTTTCGCTCCTCCTTACCAACCTGGTTTGGTATATTCTTTACAACTTACCAACTACTCCAAAAATACAAAATCAACTTCAGATCCAAGCTATAATTAACAATCGCCTTAATTTGGTTGCCAGAAGAGAAAAAAGAGTGCATGCAGTGGAGAACTGGAGCACTTCTGCAAGCCGTTTTCTTTCTTTCTCCTTTAATTTCTCCTTTAATTTCGTCGGTTGCACAATGCAAGGCATGTGTCTTTCTCCGTTGCATAATCATTTAGACTAAGCTAGCATTTACAGACTTCTAAACAGTTAGCAACCTTTCAACAGAACCGCTGCGTTCAACCAGCTGGATTGGCCGTTTGCAACAACTATAACATAGCGCTATTCGCAAGAGCCTTTATAAATACTTCTAAGTTTTATTATGCATATACAATCAATTTAAAAATGCGTTAGAACAGGACGAGGAGTTTTTGCACCCGGGAGCATATGCTCCCAGTTTTTGAAATGACTTCTAAACATAGTTCAAAATGAAAAAAAAAAAATTGATGCGTGCATGTCAACATTATGTGTGCTCATAAAGTCGTTTCGCGGAAAGCCGATATTTTTGTGTCGTGTGCAAAAAAACAAATTTTGGTGCTCAAAAAAAGCTTTTTCACCAGACATTTCCTTATCCTTTTCACACAAGATATAAAAAATATCAGTTTTCCACGAAACTTGATGTGCATACATATAATATCGACATATACGCGCCAAATTTTTATTCAGTTTTTAATATATTTTGAAATGTTTTTTCGGGTACCATGAGCATATGCTCCCAAGTCCAAAATTGGTTTTCAGGTTAGAGCGAGTCTAAGAAGTTTGGAGGGCTTCATATATTAGAGATAGCCAAATCAGATGGTTCTTAGAGCATCTCTAGCCGAAAGCCTAAGGAGTATATGCTTTCCTGTTAGGGGTGTAAACGGATAGGATAATTTTCGCGTTGAAACCGGCACTGAACCCGTTTTAAGGCATACATATCTGATTTTAAAGTATCCGGCAGATAAATATATCCGGTTTCGAAGTGGTACTCGAGATACGGTATAGGATATGGTATAACAGCGTTAGTAATAAAGCTTTCATTGGAGTTGACCTACCCAAGGACCAAGATACTAGCCAAGAGGTTCTTATCTATTGATCTACCATATTACCAATGACTTCATGTCACTTTGTACCTTCCAAGTCTTTTAAAAGATCAGTATTCCCTAAGCAAAAGACGAGAATCTTGTTTCTCATTATTTGTTGGATTTTCCACTACAAGTTCTTTCAATATTTATTTCTTCACTACACATCACACACTAGAGATGGGAGTTTGATAGTGACGGGCATGAAAGGCAACGGGAATTACCGATGGCTACCTAAAATTTCATCATGTACGTGCGATCCATGTCGCTGTCGTTAGTCTGCCCTCTGGTGCACCACCTTGACTATTCTCCGTGTGCCCCATCCCAAATTTTACCATCTTTGTCCAGTTCTTTTGGCCGTGCCATATGCGATGGTCATAATTCCCAATGATAAAGCAACATAGAGCATCTTTCCTGCTCCGCTAGGACTAGATGTTGATGGGCGGAGGTTGACTAAAAGTGAGGATGGGCAAAATAGACAGAGACCTACTGGACTACTTTGCAGCTCAGTTGGCACCCACTGTAATGGCGAATTGGCGAAGTACCCCCGAGTTGTGATTAACATCTAAAGATCACATAACACTGAGCATCATGTCGATCTTGGTACGAAGAAGCGAAGGAAATGCAAGTTCTAGAAATCTGAAGCTGTTAGAATATGTTGGATCTGCAAAAGAT
Organism: Lolium rigidum; assembly: GCF_022539505.1. Taxonomy (NCBI): domain Eukaryota; kingdom Viridiplantae; phylum Streptophyta; class Magnoliopsida; order Poales; family Poaceae; genus Lolium; species Lolium rigidum. The sequence continues at coordinate 408,205,291 of NC_061510.1, forward strand.
GGAACCCCTCCTCGGTCCTAGCTAGATCGATCTGCAAAAGATGGAACCGGCCGGGCATTTCGGATGCACATGTGGCATACGTCTCGAATTATTAGTATACAGAACCCTCCATCATCATACTATTCGAGTTGACATTGGTAGTAAGAAAAACTAACAAAACACGAAGGCATCGACGTAGACAGTACACCCACACGGACGGGAGCAGCAGCTAGCATCACTGTTCGCGGCCGTAATGGTGCCATCTTCTCGTCTCCTCCTATGGGCTCTTCTCGTCGCCGCCGTCGCCGGAGGCAGTAGCGGCACGAACTACGGCCAGGCGCGCTATGATCGTGTCTTCAGCTTCGGCGACTCGCTCACCGACACCGGAAACTCGGCCATCCTGCCGGCCACCGCCGGGGGTCCCTTCACCAACCCGCCTTACGGTGAGACCTACTTTAAGCGCCCCAACGGCCGGGCCTCCGACGGCCGCCTCGTGATCGACTTCATCGGTATGAGCAACCATTAATTCTGGGTCAGATTTCATCTGCGTTGACCTGCATTATTCCTGATCAAATAAGCTTGTCCTTGTGGATACAACAGTGGAGTCGCTGAGGCTGCCTCAGCCAGAGCCGTACCTCGCCGGCAGGACCGCGGACGACTTCCGGCACGGCGTGAATTTCGCGGTGGGCGGCGCGACGGCGCTTGACATGGCTTTCCTGCAGAGCAAAGGGATAACATCGTTCGTGCCGGTTTTTCTCAGCAACCAAACCACCTGGTTCAACGGTGTTTTGCAGCTTCTTGCCTCCCCACGCAACAGTGAGTATCATGATTCATCACAACACGGTTGGACATTTTCATTCTTAGTTTCAATAATAAGAATTCAAGTCGTGCCGAGGGATCTCGAAGCTCGGTCAACTAGCTGGTTGATCAGCTCATGCGGTTGAGAATCGCTGATTGGAAGAGACTGACCTCATCATATCATTGCAGAGCAGCGCAGGCTGATGGCGAGCTCCCTCTTCTACTTCGGGGAGATCGGGTTCAACGACTACTCCTTCGCCCTACTGAACGTCTTGAGCAACGACACGGTGAGCCTCGCCGAGAGTTTGGTGCCGCACGTCGTCGGAGCCATCCGTTCAGCCCTGCTCGTAAGTACTGTAGTCATCCTGCCAGTCAACTCAGCTCACCGACCGGTCACTGTCGACTCACACAAGTCGGCAATTAAATCTCCCCGATATTTTCCATCATTTATTCCACGTCTTCTTCTACCCAGGACGCGATCGCTGCTGGTGCGAGAACGATGGTGGTGGCGGGGATGATACCGATGGGCTGCGAGCCGGAGCTTCTCGCCCTGTTACCCGGTGTCGCGGCCGACTACTACGATCGGGCGTCAGGCTGCATCACGCCGTTCAACCAGGTCGCCCAGCTGCACAACCGGGAGCTGAACCGCATGCTCTGCCAACTCCGGCGAGCCCACCCCCGCACGTCCATCCACTACGGCGACCTCTACCACCCCGTCACCGCAATCGTCTCCTCGCCCACAAAATACGGTGCGCGCGTCCTCTCTTCGATAAGCAAGTTGTTCCGCATGTTATCATTTCTCACTATATTTTTTTTTTCCCTGGCTTCTAGGTTTTGGCGACATGCCCTTGGCAGCTTGCTGCGGCGGCGGCGGCGGGCCGTACAATTTCAACTTCACCTTCTTCTGCGGTACGCCGCTGTCAAGCGCCTGCGCCGACCCGTCGGGGTCCGTTTCATGGGACGGGATCCATTACACGGAGGCTGCTAACAGGTTCGTTGCCCACGCCATGCTAAGGGGACTGTAAAGCCCCGCAACGGCCAAATATTTGGATTGAAATCGCAAAGAGTGCCAAGTAATAACCTTACAAATTAACATACGGATGTCGTACATGGATTCTTCCAATGACTACAAATCGTACAATCGAGATATCAAGTTGTTGCACATTGTTGGTATTGCGGAATCGTTGAAATTTAGCTATCATCCAGGGGATATGGTGGTGATCTATTATCTATGGATAGTGTTTTTGGATCAAGTACGTGTTCACTCTTACTGTATTTTTTTTATCGAAAGGGAGTATGGTCTTGGCATCTGTATCGATTGATCGATACACACAACTATATTTAACAACCCATGCCAAACAAAGCTTGCTAGGCATCAATATATCCGAATAAATCAGCTACATGAAAAACACAAAGTCGCCTACTCGCGGCAACATCTTGACAAACCAACCACAAAACTTACCAAAAGTGGCTGAAAAAAATGAAGAGTACACAACCTAAGCAAACCCTTTAACAAGGATCCGTCAAACGTGTGCCATATGACCAGTTCAACTAGATTTTCGCCCTCAAGTGATCGGGCCTAACTTGGAGCAAAGCACCTTACACAATGACATGATCCACACAACTCGACATTTGTATGCATCCGTATATTGATGAAATCAGTTTTTGCCATGTTCGTGTCGCTCACATCCTCAGCGACGGCCGTGGTCGGCGAGCAATGCCACCCTCTGGGCGCTATTGACCGGCGCGAGGGACGCCGGTGGACCGAGAGGACGTCCGGGAGGAGCACGGTCAACTCGTATAATAGGATCAACTATACAGGCTTGGATCTAAATCTGGGCGGGACTACAAATTAAATTACTCCCTCGATCCATGTTACTTGTTCCTACTATCACTAGTAGAAAAGGAGGCTTCCGTCCACCCCCATTAGTCCCGGAAATATTCGAACCGCGACTAAAGGGGGCTTTAGTCGCGGTTCGGGAAGCGACCCGCGACTAATGCTCCATCCGCGACGAAAGGGTACCCCTTTAGTCGCGGTTGGTAACACCAACCGGGACTAAAGGGCTATGGAGGGATGCGGCCGGCGGAAAAACCTTTAGTCGCGGTTGGGGACACCAACCGCGACTAAAGGGTACCCCTTTAGTCCCGGTTGGTTTTTCCGAGTTTTTTTACTCTCACGCACCCTGCACACCCCCCCCCCCCCGTGGATCGTCTTTTTTTGGTTTGTAAAATACAAAAGAAAATGATAGAAATTAAAAAAAAAATTGTTTTCAGATTCTTGTATGTTTACCCGGTTAGCCAATTTTTAGATTCTCAAAATTCCAAATGAAAATACGAAAGCAGGAAGATTTTAGTTTTTGCTATAAATTATGGATTTTATATTTTTTAATTTTTCAAAAAAATAAAATTAATAATTGCATCCAGCATAAAGATTACTATTACTTTTACCCAAATTTTAGATTTTCAAATTTTTAGGTTTTGGCAAAAAAAAAATATTTAAAAAATTAAAAAAAATAAAAAAAAATAAAAATTGAAAAGTTAATGTTTATTTATTCATTCACGATTATTATTACATCATTATTTTTGTTTATGAAAAAAATTATTTGAAATTCAAACAATAAAAAAATGTGACATCGACCAACATGGGCCCGTCCACGTGGACGCTCCTATTATACAAAATAATTAAAAAACAATTTTAAAAATGTTAAAAAATTCTGACATAAATTTTTGTGTGTACATCGTGACATTCTATGTTAGTGCACACCTTTTCGTGGTGAAATAGCATTAAAACTTGTCTTTTTTAAGGAGCCACATAATTTTTTAGTTTTTTTTTATGAAAATTTGTGTACGAACATAAAATGTGCAGTTGTACATGATTTTTTATTTATTTTAGAACTTTTTGACACTTCAAAATGTAAATTCACACAACAGGAGCAAATGCTCCTATGAGCCAAAGTGAATATGAATATCCCTTGATACAACACCTATAATGTGTAGTATCATGAGTTAGTCTTTTAAAAGACTTGTAAATACCATACTTTCATCATATTTAATGTTTTGTAGAATCTCAATACAAATTTGTGTCCATAATGTATTAGCCACTAGTTTTACGATACAACATCTACCTATAATACTATTCCTATCTCTCTCCTTATTAATTGGTGTGCCACATCAGAATTTTACTAGACATGCATGATATTAACTATGATACTCTTATCGTGAGTAGTCTAACTATGTTTGGGATCTATGGAGCACGGCTCTTTGTTTAAAGGAATAATAAAACTTTCATACGAGTCGAGCTACAGGCCTACAGCTACCCGAGGACCAAGAACGTAACCAGGAGATCATTGTCTATTGATCTACCAGAGTATCAATGACTTCATGTCATTTCGTACCTTCCAAGTCTTTTTAAAGAGCACAGCTTATCTAAGCAAAAGAGCGAATATCTTGTTTCTCACTATTTGTTGCATTTTTTAGTCCAAGTTCGTGCAATATGTGTTGTATCACTACACACTACATACTACACACACTACACATTGCATATATAAATTTGATGGGTACGGGCATAGAAGGCATCAGGAATTAGCGGTGGCTGGCTAAAATTAGAACATGCACCCGATATCTCCGTCGTGGTCGTTACTCTGCTTCCTACGGCACGTCCTGGACACATCATCCCTCTTTCGACTGGTTTAGGCCGGTTATTCTGGCCGTGTCATACGCCGCACCCATGTTTCATCATTAGGATTAGGGTGGCAAATGCGGGATCCGGATTGTCCCGCAAGTGGCAATCTCTAGTTCAGATTGTATTACGTGCCCCGGTTCAACATGTAGGCAAGTTGTGCTAATCGGAAAGCAGCACGATCCGCTTGTCATGCCGATTGCATGCCTAGATAGGATGCAACATTGCACAGTTTTCTTCCGTAGCTAGGGCTCGATGTGGGTGTGTGTGGAGTTTGACTCGAGACGAGGATGGGCGACAGAGACCAAGACGGCAAGACCACTTTGTCGCTCAATGGTTTCGGAAGAGCCACATGAATGATTTCGGGACACGTGAATTGGCCAACTACATTGGAGAGTTGGGCCCTGTCTCATCCGCCAATTCTAACTGTTGCGAGTTAGAGCACCGTTGGATTTACTTGCTTCTGGCTGGATTGCAAGCTGTATGATTTTAATCCTATATCTTGTCAGAACAAATGGACGGTGGTTGTGCTGAACATCTGACTTTCTATCTATCTATTATCTATTTTATACAAAAAAGCAATATACAAGTACTTTTTCGAAGCACCACATTTGTGCACATCATGAGAATTATTTGATGGTTAGATTAAAATTCTATGGCTCCAATTTAAAGAGAAAAAAAACATGTTAGGTATGTCTATCTCTTTTACATTGGCATGCATGGTTATGATTTCCGAACACACTCTCTTTTTGATTTACATAACTTTTTTTTTTGGGTAACCCACGTACATGGATGCTCCAAGCATGTATACAACTCCAACACTTATCCAGATTGTCAATTAGAATTAGAATTATGATTAAATTAGAATAGGACTAGAATTTAACATGAAAAGTAAGTAATCTGACTCCATGCTACACACGTCCATCGCATCAGCTCTAGGAACACCAAAATAATATCTTTATCACATCAACTTTAAGGACATAGAAAGATAAATCTTCGCAAGGATCTAAAGAAAATACTCGATGATCACAATCATCTACGTGACGCATTTTCCAATTTTACATGACATGGATTTTTACTTCGACCCTAGAACATGGTGGCACATATATAAAAGAACGCACAAAAGTATAGCTCGCGGAACATCAGAACGCATTGTTTCTTTCCGAAACGCTCGAGCGACACAGGGGGAGACAAACCATGCCGCCGGCCAGATCTCCATTTCGGTTTAGTTCTAACACAAGTTAAACATCCATTAAAATATTAGCTACTGTAGAAACTTCTTTTAAAAGCTCTTTCTCTAAAAAAAACTCAAAAAAAAAAAGATTAAAAGGCAAATGCAAATAGTGGCAGAAATCTGTCAAAACAGAACAGTAGGTAAAGATCATTTTTTTTGAAAACCCTCTGTTGCTCAAATCAAAAAGTGCAAAACTAATGGAAGTTAGATAATAACCCGGGGCATATGCTCAAAAATTGTTAGATCAATTCAACGTTCTGGCTGAGAGTAATATTTTTTTTAGTCCCAACATAGAATCTGTTTTGGGGCGGCAACTTCTCCAAATCTTACCTTCTTCCAATTAGAGGCTATTTTGGCACAAAAACGAAGTAAAAACGGATAAGGAGAGGTTGTTACAGAGATAACAACTTCCAAGATGCAACAAAAGAAAAATTACAGAAATAAAATCTGGGTTATCTCCCAAGAGTATTTTTATTTAATGCCTTTTAGCTAGGCTTGATAGTCTTAATGATGCTCTGATAAAAATAGAAAATGAAGAAAAAAGAGCATCAAGAAGCAAATTCAAAACACATTTAAGTCTAACCTACTTCCTATGCATAGGAATCTTGCACACAAATAAATTCACAAAGAACAAAGTGACAAGCATAGGAAGATAAACTAAGAGTAATTTTAAAACTTTCAGCATATAGAGAGATGTTTTAGTACCATAAAAACTTGTACAACCATATTTCCTCTCTCATAATAATTTTATGATTGGAAGAGACCTCATCATCGTATTATTGCAGAGTGTACCATAAAAAAAAAAGTAAAGTACATAACTTAAGTAAAACCTTCAACAAGGATCCGTCAATCGTGTGCCAATGATGACGAGTTCAACAAGATTTTCGTCCCTCGGGCGCGATCGCCCAGCTTCTAGCAAGCACCTTCCGCAATGACATGATTCACACAACTCAATGTTTGTATGTAAGTGTCGCTCACATCGTCAACGACGCCCGTGGTCGGTGAGCGATGTCACCCTCTAGTACTACAACGCGGTAGAGTTTTCGGGGCACTTTTACATGACCTAAAATGTATAAAATGTGCCCATAATAACTTTTAGGCCACATAAAAATGTGCCAAATTTATCAGCTACTCGTAAAATATTAAGGGCACTTAAAAAATATGTACTAATAGGTACATCTTTGAGGGTACAACCAAAATGTGCCCTTGGCACATTTTAAATTGTACGGTCATCGTTGTAGCAGAACTCAGACTACCACCAGTGGCGGAGCCACACACAAGTTATGTAGTCACTTAACTACAAAGTTGTTCAGCTATACAGGAAAGATTATGCAAAAAATATTTTAAAAATCATATTGATATATGTATTTAACTGCACAACTTCAAATTAACTACAAAGGGTTGAAATCCTGGATTCACCCTTGACGGCCGTTGCTGGGCCACACCACCGAGCAAGGTGTATACCAGCCGCTTGTGTCATCTTTGACAGAGTGCGGCCGTCGTCCCAAAAGTAGACGCAAAAGAAACCCACGACCCCAACCCTAGCCGCCACACCCACCGCACCCCCTCCTCCCGCCGCCGCCGCCGGTGGCGCCGCCGGGCAAAGCCCCGGTGGCGTGGCGGCGGCGGGGGCTCCTCCTCTGCTGCGCCGGGAAGCGCCCGGCCTAGTCTTCGCGTGGTGCTCTGGGACGGCGTCGAGATGGGGGAGGCGACGTCGCGTCGGAATAAGGATGCTGGAGCTCGATCCCCATCTCGGCAAGGCCACTTGTGGCGGCGCCGGCGAGCTGCTGGCCTGGTTTCCTCTCAGATCTGCGGATCGGGGGAGGGTGGATTCTCCGGGCACGGTCGAATTTCGACCATGCTGTGGAGTTTGCGGAGTCTGTTCTGGAGTCGGAGGAGTGCTGATGTTGTTGCCTTCTCCTCGGCCGGCCGTGGTGGCGAGGGAGAGGAAGGAGATGGCACCACTGTCTTCCTTTTTAGGGTTTGTGTTCTTCTGGTGGCTTGCGGCTGTCACGTTTTGCAGCTTCTTCCGGCCGGCCTTGGTGGCGAGGGGAGGAGGCGGTCCGATGTGGCGACGCCAAAATCGGCCAGATGGTCGGGAGAAAGACCCTTCTTCCTCCTTCTCGGTATGATTTGCTGCTGCTGTTTTTCTTCCTCCTCGGCGCCGATGCTCGGAGGGAGTTCCTGGTTTGCCCGGGCGGATGGCCCGGCCGCGGTGCTGGACCGGTCGGTTGACTCGAGTTCCCTTCCTTCCGGAAGGGACACTTTTCGCGGTACTCAAAGCCAAAGATGGCGACGGCTGCTGCAGGCGTGTTGGATTGGTGTCCATGCCCTCTCGGCACTGGTGTCAAGGAAGGATGAAGCAGCGTGGTGGCAATTGCACCGTGGTTGAAGATGATGACCTGCTTGCGCTTGGTTGTAGCTCTTTCTGCAGGGGTCTTCTCTCAAGTTTATGGGATGATGACACAGGGCTCCGGAGATCTTCATGGGCTATGGTGGTCTTAGGGTGTTCTAGGTGTTTTTGGTCCTTTGTATTTGTGTTTCTCTGTGCTTGTAAGGGTCAACAACTTTGTATCTTTCCGTGATATGAATCAGAGAAATTCTCAAAAAAAAAGCCGCTTGTGTCGGCAACAGCACATGGTGTAGTGCCAACAACGAGAGGATGTTCAGGAGGAGCACGGGCGAGCGGATCACCGTCAACTCGGTTAATACGATCAGCTATACTCCCGGTCCTTAAATAAGATAAGTTGACATCTAGGCTTAAATTTTATCCATAAAAATGTATGTTCTTAATGCACTTTAAATAGCAAAAATTGCTTCTTTCTTATCGCAAGAAAATCAAACTTAATAATATTTAACACATGTTATCTTTATTTTCTACATATCCTTAGTTTACTGGAGGTGAAATAATTAAAGAGGAGAGCGAGATATTGGTTTGCATAATTGTCTCTCCACTTGATAATCTCTCTTGAAGAACCTGCTGTTAGACATCTATGTAGTTTTCCCTTGTATGTATTGAGTATGGAGTAGTACTCCACCTCTCTACGTACCCCCTTGTACTGCCACCGATGGGGCTATTCCATCGCCTATATAACACGTACCCAATGCCCCCAACGGGGCCATCGTTTCCCTCCTAGATCGATCACATGGTATCAGAGCTAGCCTCTTCCTAACCTAGCCGCCGAAAACAGAAAACCCTAAAAACCCCATCTCCCTCCTCTCACCGCTGCCGCCGCCATGGCCTCCTCATCTTCGGTGACCGCCATGACGACTGCCGCGCTCGGCACACCACCCACGCAGCTGCTGACTCGGCAGAACTTCCTCGTGTGGAAGGCTCTTGTTTTTCCAGCACTTTGTGGAGCACGTGCTCTGTACCTGATCGATGGATCAGACAAGGCCCCGCCAGAAACTATGGAGGTTGAGGACAAAGACGACGCCAAGAAGACGGTCACCGTCGACAACCCTGCGTATGATCATTGGATCGCGCGGGACCAGCAGGTATTGCGGTTCCTCCTACACACGCTCTCGCCAGACATCCTCGCCCACGTTATCGGCCTGGAGTCTTCTGCTGAGGTTTGGGCCACCATCACTGCAATGTTCTCCTCCCAGAACAAGCAGAGGATTCAGAATCTGAGGTCGGCCCTCAATGACACAAAGAAAGAAAATCTGTCAGCCGCAAAGTACTTCGCGAAGATGAAGATGCTTGCTTCTGAACTCGCCGCCGCCGGCAAACCCCTTGATGAAGATGAACTCGTCGGGTACCTCATTCATGGACTCGACCCACGCCACTACAATGCCCTCATCACATCCGTACAAGGAAATTCCAGCACCACCTGTCAAGATCTTTACAACCTTCTTGAAGCCTATGATCAGCGCAATGCACCCGAGGACTCGGGTTTTCAGTCTTCCGCCAATATTGCTCGCCGTGATCGTGACAAGGGTCCTCCACCTCGTCGCCAGGAAGATCGTGGTCGTCGGCATGATGACCGTGATCGCGGTCGCCAATATGATGATCGCCGAGACCGCTAAGATGATCGACGCTATGATCGTCAGGATGATCGCCGTGACCGCATCGTCGTGATGGAGGTGGTGGCCAGCCCCGTCGTGACCGTGGCTATGATGGACCTCGTCGTGACCGGCGTGATGACAATGGGCGCCGTCGTGGACGTGCCCCCACACCTTTTGTTGATGTAACCTGCCAAATATGCACAATCCATGGGCACCCTGCCAAGGCCTGCTGGTGGCGTTATCAAGATGACAATGAAGATGATGGTGGTCGGGATCAGAAAGGTGCTCACTCTGCTTCTTATGGCATTGATACAAACTGGTATCTGACACCGGTGCAACCGACCATATTACTGGAGAATTAAGCAAGCTCACAACGCATGACAAGTACAAAGGCCAAGATCGCGTCCACACTGCTGATGGTAATGGTATGCTCATAAGACACATTGGTCATTCAACTTTGCACACCCCACATAATTCTTTGCAACTCAAAAATATCCTTCATGTTCCTAGTGCTTCCAAAAATCTCTTGTCTATTCATAAACTTGCACGTGATAATGATGTCTTTGTTGAATTTCACGCATATTTCTTTCTTATTAAGGATCGGGCCACAAGGAGAATTCTGTTTAGAGGACCATGCTATGGTGGACTTTACCCACTTGTGCCTCTCGCAACTGGGACTTCCAAGCAAGCATTCATCACAATAAAGCCTTCATCTTCTACATGGCATCTTCGTTTAGGACATCCTTTATCCTTTGTTTCAACAAATTCTTAGGAAGAACAATATTTATCATTCGCCTGAAATAAATCCTTATGTATGTGATTCTTGTCAACTAGCTAAGAGCCATCAATTGCCATATCCTGTCTCTACTAGTGTGTCCAATGTTCCATTGGAACAAGTCTTTTCTGATGTATGGGGACCAGCCCCAACCTCTGTTGGCAAGAGCTCATATTATGTAAGCTTCATTGATGATTATAGCAAATTCTCTTGGATATATTTGCTTAAAAAGCGTTCTGATGTTTATCAAGCTTTTCTCAATTTCCAGCAATTTGTTGAACGAAAATTTGATAAGAAAATCATCACCATGCAAACTGATTGGGGAGGTGAATATGAAAAACTCAACAGTTTCTTCCAAAAGATTGGCATTACACACCATGTATCTTGCCCTCATGCTCACCAGGAAAATGGTTCTGCTGAGCGTAAACATCATCACATTGTTGAGGTTGGGCTTGCATTACTTGCCAATGCATCTATGCCTCTCAAATTCTGGGATGAAGCCTTCCTTACATCCACCTTTCTCATTAACCTACTTCCTAGTAAGGTTATAAATGGTGACACTCCTGTAGAACGTCTCCTTCAAACAAAACCCAACTATGAGTCTCTTCGAGTTTTTGGTTGTGCTTGTTGGCCCAACCTTCGCCCCTACAACAAAAAGAAACTATCATATCGCTCTACTAGATGTGTGTTCATTGGCTATAGTCCCAGGCATAAAGGAGTCAAGTGTCTTGACACGTCTACTGGTCGTGTCTATATTTCCCGCGATGTTGTCTTTGATGAAAAAGTCTTTCCCTTAGCATCCCTTAATCCCAATGCTGGCAAACGTCTCAAAGATGAAATTCTCCTTTTGCTTTTTGACTCACCTTCCATCACATCCAATAGTGGGGTTGCAAATGTTGATGATTATATGCCTTTTCCTTATGTACCAAATGTCACTAATCCACTTCAATTTGCCCCAGAAAATGTTGTTACCGCATATGCTACTACTCCTACGCATACACCGGGTGAAAATTCTGATTTAAATGATGCTCAAATGCCTGAAAGCAGCCAATTTTCGGATTCAGAAGAAGACAAACTGGACACTGAAAGCCAGGAAGATTCTGGTGCAGATCCTGAACCTGCTTCACCTGCTACCTCGGATCACGTGCACTCGGATCCCGATGGTGATCCGACCTCGACTGCCTCGCACATGCAGGCGCATGCGACGTCTCCGTCCTGCCCTCGGTCGACGGAGCGGCCCGCTCCAACCTCGCCATGTGCTGCCACCACCCTAGTGGTTTCCGCTTCCAGGTCCCCGCCACACGTGCAGCCGACGCCGTTTGATTCGTCCACGACGCCTGGCGCTGCTCAGCTGTCAGCCGACAGCAATCATGGGTCTGCAGGCTCCCCTGCCGACTGCAGCTCCTCCGGATCTTCTGTGGCTTCGCCTGCTTCATCGCCTCATGCGCCTCTGGTTCCTCCGCCACCTCCTCCACCGGTGCTTGAACCTCGTACACGATTACAAAAAGGTATCAAAAATCCTAAAGTTTATACTGATGGCACTATTCGCTATGGTATGTTTACATCTACAGGTGAACCCCGCACACTTCCTGAGGCTCTGCAAACTGATCATTGGCGTCAAGCTATGCAGGATAAATACAATGCTCTTATGGAGAATAAAACCTGGCATCTTGTTCCTCCCAATCCTTCTAAAAATCTCATTGACTGCAAATGGGTATATCGTATCAAGAAACGTGCTGATGGTACAATTGATAGATACAAGGATCGTTTGGTTGCAAAAGGATTCAAATAGCGGTATGGTATTGACTATGAAGATACCTTCAGTCCAGTGGTTAAAGCAGCTACCATTCGTCTTGTCTTGGCAGTTGTTGTCTCTCGTGGCTGGAGTCTACGGCAGGCGGCAGCTAGATGTTAAGAACGCGTTTCTTCATGGCGTTCTGGAAGAGGAGGTATACATGAAACAACCTCCTGGTTTGGAAAATGCTCAAACACCTCATCACATATGCAAGTTAGACAAAGCACTCTATGGTCTCAAACAGGCACCCCGTGCATGGTACTCTCGTCTTAGTACAAAACTTATTGCCCTTGGTTTTACTCCATCCAAAGCTGATACTTCCCATTTTCTCTACAACAAGTCCAACATCATAATTTTTGTGCTCATTTATGTTGATGATATTATAGTAACAAGCTCATCTACCAAGGCTATTGGTGCACTTCTTCGTGATCTTGCTGATGATTTTGCTCTCAAAGATCTTGGACCCCTGCACTATTTTCTTGGTATTGAAGTTAAATCTACATCAAGTGGCTTGCTCCTCCCTCAAGAAAAGTATGCGGCAGATCTGTTGTCCAAAGTTGGTATGTATAATTGCACTATCTCTCCTACACCACTATTTTCTACGGAAAAGCTCTCCTTGGATCATGGCACCCCTCTTGGACCGGATGATATCTCTCAGTATCGAAGCATTGTTGGCGCTCTCCAATAACTTACATTAACCCGGCCTGACATTTCCTTCCCAGTTAATAAAGTTTGTCAATATCTGCATGCTCCCACTACATCTCATTGGACCGTTGCTAAGCGTATATTACGTTATGTGCAAGGAACTTTGAAAATTGGTCTAACGTTTGTTAAGTCTGCTTCCAGCTTACTCAGTGCCTTCTCTGATGCTGATTGGGCCGGGTGTTTGGATGACCGCAGATCTACTGGAGGTTTTGCTGTCTTCTTTGGTCCAAATTTGATTTCTTGGAGTGCCAGGAAGCAAGCTAATGTGTCCAGATCCAGTACAGAGGCTGAATATAAGGCTATTGCAGACGCTACAACTGAAATCATATGGGTTCAAGCTCTTCTTAAAGAACTTGGTGTTGTTCTTCGTCAAAGACCCTGTCTATGGTGTGATAATTTGGGTGCCACTTATCTCTCAGCTAATCCTATTTTTCATGCCAGAACAAAGCACATTGAGATTTATTATCACTTTGTTAGAGAAAGAGTAGCTCGTAAGATGCTGGACATCAGGTTTATTTCTAACAAAGATCAAGTATCTGATGGATTTACCAAGGCTTTACCTGTCAAAAATCTTCAGGACAGGCGTAATCTCAACCTTTCAGCAGGTTGTGATTAAGGGGGGCTGCTAAACATCTATGTATTTTTCCCTTGTATGTATTGAGTATGGAGTAGTACTCCACCTCTCTACGTACCCCCTTGTACTGCCACCGATGGGGCTATTCCATCGCCTATATAACACGTACCCGATGCCTCCAACGGGGCCATCGTTTCCCTCCTAGATCGATCAGACCTGCACGTCCACTTATTTATGGACGGAGGGAGTACATGCTTGAATCTAAATATGGAGGGTATACAAATTAAATTAGTTCAATTACTATTTAAGGGAAAAAGACGATTGTGCCCTTAATAAAGTTTGGGAGGGCAGGGGGTCTATGGAAGCACAACTCTTTGTTTAAAGGAACTAGATGACCCGGTGCGCCCCGGCGCACAGGCATAAGGGACACTAATATTAAAGAATAAATGGTAAAAGCAAAAGCAAATGTTGAAGAACAAATATTCAATAATTGGTCTTAAACATTATAAACTGATTGGGGTACTTCATCTACATGGATGGGAAATTTCTTTCTTTAGTATTATTCTACATTTTTTTGAGATGAAATGGAGATACTATTCAATTCATTTTCTGTAATAATACTGATTCGTGCATACATTCGGGTATGCGGACCGATCCATTGTAGAAGAGATTTGTTGTGAGGCGGGGAATTCGGATGCGAGAGGAACATGGATGCGAATAGCGATGAGCATCTCGTTCTCCTCGTCATAGCGTGTCGTTGTTCGAGCATAGACATGCCTACGGTCTCCAATGCTCGCTGCGAGCACACGATGCCTGCATATGACAACGGGTGTCACCGAAAGCTGCCAAGCGTACAAAAATTGGAACGCCTCAATATAGCTTGCAAAAATGTAGAACTGAGATTCAATTGTTTGACTAATGAGCTGAGGAATTTTAGAGCAATTTGGGGGGAATCAAAGAGAAATCTAACCGTGGGGAGATCCGCAAATAGTTCTTCATCCATCGAGCCAGGCAAATACAAACTTGACTCGGCTTCGTAAAGGTCCGCTTCCGGATCTTCTTTAACAATACTTCGGATCTTAGTAAGGGGAGATAGATAAAGAGAAGCAACGGAAGGGGAAAGCAAACAAAATATCTTCCGGCTACGTGAGTTGTCTTAACATTGGCGAGGCATGTTTATTAGGCAAAGAATCAAAAGCAACAAACTTAAGTAATCGGTCATTACCGTCTTTATTTGTGTAAGCTTACACCTTTAGGGCTTCAATATCTCCTAGAGAATTTCAAGAGGATGATTTACACCATATTTTTCAGGCACAAATGTAAAAAACAGAATCGATCGACTATGCATATAGATTGAAGCGGATCGAAAATAGTAGTACGACAATCATTGAAATGACAAAAGAAATGCTTGGTAGAATTTTTAGGAGAGCTCGTTAATCGCAACCGATCGGTGTTTTCATGTTAAAGGCAAGCCGAGAAGTAGTACAACTACAAACGAATCATCATAGTAGTAACGGAATAAAATATAACAGACTTTCATATGTTCATCTTGTCAAGGAACGGTAGTAACCTGGTTGTATGTCAATGGCCCAAAATACTCGTAAGAGCATCATCCCATCATAACACCCCACTCGGACCACATTTGGGCAACAGAATCCTGCAAAGAAAGGTAGTAACCCGATTGTAAGCAAATGGCCCGAAAAAATAGAGGAAAGAAGGTTGACCCATATACAATTGCAGGATAGCATATTAGTATGGGAATGTAAGCATCGGTCCGGGTGCTAATATTTTATGGGTTGACGAAACCGGATGAAAGAAGATGAAGGGTGCCCACGAGGGCATGACGCCATGCAATACTTTTAGCAGAAGCTAATTTATCTTGAGAGAGAAAGACACACACAAAAATTCTCATTATACATGGGAATGCAAAGGTAAAATAAAATGTTGCTTTCCCGGCATTCCCATTCTTACCTCCTCATTTCTTCGTGCGTGATCCATGAGCTCCGAGCAAGCATCTCGGCGTAGTAAGACCATCATAACAAAATCTGCACTAAGAAAGAGACACGGATATTAAGTGTATCTCAAGTGTTTAACACAGTAACGAGTTCTTAAGTAAAGAAAGTGAGTGAAAGTTATTTGCATAGAAAGATGATAATAGCAAAATCCGCACCCGGAAGGGCACATATACATCCGAGTGCATCTTACGTTTTTAACCTAGTGAACAGATCTTTAGTGAGGACAGTGAGTGAAAGCTATTGGCCCATCTCCCTTTTCCTATTGCAACTATAACTTCACCTGAATCTCCAAAGGCACTATTCTGAAATATTTCAGAGAAAAGAACTTCCCAATTTGAGAGGAAAATTATCTTTGTAGTGGCTGAACAAATATACATGTATACATTGGTGTGGATGTTCTGAAGACTGGAAAAGTGAAATGATCCGATGCCATTTTAAATCATAAAGGGAGACCTAAAAGTGGTTCTTACCTATTTTCATCATGCTTCTCTGCTTGAAAAGTGACCAGAATCACAACTGGCAACCTTGGAGCAGACACCTAGTTACAGCATCACAATCAAAAATAAGAAAACAATAAAATCATTGTTTTATTGTACATTTCAGGAGGAGCAACGAATTTTAGGCAATAGCTATTGCAATGCCAACTCACTTTTGGCTTGCTTCCTGGTACTCGAGCGCACACAGCTGATGTCCTAGTCCATTGCTGCTAATTGACACCAATTTACCTACACAAACAATCCAAAAGAAAATGTTTAGCACCCATTCAACGCACCAATGAACCAAAAAAGCATTTACCTGCATCAACGACCCAATACAAAATTTACTTAACCCTGTCTAACTCCCAAGGTATTTAAGCAGAGGAAATTGCTTAGGAGATCGATACTCGCATGAAGGTCTAGAACCTCCCCAGCTGTCCGGTGCTTCTTCTTGGCGGGAGAGAAAAGAGGAGGAGTCGAGCTGTTGCGGCCTTCGCCATCCACCAGCTGCTGCGGCCTAAAATGCAGTTAATCAGAAACAAGGAGAGAGTACTGGTCATGGCAGGGTAATATATTTTGGATTCTGTACATTAAATAGTGTAGGATAACGTTGCATAGAAAACAAAAATTTTCCTACCGCGAACACGCAATCCAAGCCAAGATGCAATCTAGAAGACGGTAGCAACGAGGGGGTATCGAGTCTCACCCTTGAAGAGATTCCAAAGCCTACAAGATGAGGCTCTTGTTGCTGCGGTAGACGTTCACTTGCCGCTTGCAAAAGCGCGTAGAAGATCTTGATCACGATCGGTTCCGGCGCCACGAACGGGCAGCACCTCCGTACTCGGTCACACGTTCGGTTGTTGATGAAGACGACGTCCACCTCCCCGTTCCGGCGGGCAGCGGAAGTAGTAGCTCCTCTTGAATCCGACAGCACGACGGCGTGGTGTCGGTGGTGGTGAAGAAGTCCGGCGGAGCTTCGCTAAGCGTGCGGGAAGTGGAGGAGCGGGGCGGCTAGGGTTTGGGGAGAGGGGGCGCCGGCCACTATAGGGGTGCGGCCACCTTGGTGGTGATTGAGGTGGCCGGCCCCTCCCCTTGGTCCCTCATTATATAGGTGGAACCCCAAGAGGTGGTGTCCAAGTCTTCGAATAAGACCCGAACCAAATCCTTCCATAGGAGGGGGCAATCCTAGCCCAACTAGGACTCCCACCCAAAGGTGGGATTCCCACCTCCCATGTGGGGGTGGCCGGCCCCTAAGGGGAGTCCACTTGGGACTCCTCCCCCACTAGGGTTGGCCGGCCATGGAGGTGGAGTCCCTTGTGGACTCCACCTTCCTTGGTGGTTTCTTCCGGACTTTTCTAGAACCTTCTAGAACCTTCCATAGAACCTTCCGCGACATTTTATTCACATAAAATGACATCCTATATATGAATCTTATTCTCCGGACCATTCCGGAACTCCTCGTGATGTCCGGGATCACATCCGGGACTTCGAACAAATATTCGAACTCCATTCCATAATTCAAGTACTACCATTTCAACATCCAACTTTAAGTGTGTCACCCTACGGTTCGAGAACTATGCGGACATGGTTGAGTACTCACTCCGACCAATAACCAATAGCGGGATCCGGGAGATCCATAATGGCTCCCACATATTCAACGATGACTTTAGTGATCGAATGAACCATTCACATACATTACCAATTCCCTTTGTCTCGCGATATTTTTACTTGTCCGAGGTTTGATCTTCGGTATCACTCTATACCTTGTTCAACCTCGTCTCCCGACAAGTACTCTTTACTCGTATCGTGGTATGTGGTCTCTTATGAACTCATTCATATGCTTGCAAGACATTAGACGACATTCCACCGAGAGGGCCCCGAGTATATCTATCCGTCATCGGGATGGACAAATCCCACTGTTGATCCATATGCCTCAACTCATACTTTCCGGATACTTAATCCCACCTTTATAGCCACCCATTTACGCAGTGGTGTTTGGTGTAATCAAAGTACCTTTCCGGTATAAGTGATTTATATGATCTCATGGTCATAAGGACTAGGTAACTATGTATCGAAAGCTTATAGCAAATAACTTAATGACGAGATCTTATGCTACGCTTAATTGGGTGTGTCCATTACATCATTCATATAATGATATAACCTTGTTATTAATAACATCCAATGTTCATGATTATGAAACTAATCATCCATTAATCAACAAGCTAGTTTAAGAGGCATACTAGGGACTTTTTGTTTGTCTACATATCACACATGTACTAATGTTTCGGTTAATACAATTCTAGCATGATATATAAACATTTATCATAAACATAGAGATATAAATAATAACTACTTTTATTATTGCCTCTAGGGCATATCTCCTTCGAGTCTCCCACTTGCACTAGAGTCAATAATCTAGATTACATTGTAATATACCTAACACCCATGGCATTCGGTGTTGGTCATGCTTTGCCCTAGGGAGAGCTTTAGTCAACGGATCTGCTACATTCGGATCGGTGTGTACTTTGCAAATCTTTACTTCTCCATCTTCGATGTACTCGCGAATCGAGTGGTAACGCAGCTTGATATGCTTCAGCCTCTTGTGTGACCTTGGCTCTTGTGCATTGGCGATGGCACCCATGTTATCACGATAAATGATTAATGGGTCCAATGCACTAGGAACCACACCGAGCTCTACAATGAACCTCTTCATCCATACCGCTTCGATGAAGCCTCCGAAGCCGCTATGTACTCGGATTCCGTTGAAGACTTCGCCACCGTGCACTTGCTTTGAGCTTGCCCAGCTTACTCGCAGCACCATTCAATATAAACACGTACCCGGATTGTGACTTAGAGTCATCAGGATCAGTGTTCCAACTTGCATCGGTGTAACCATTTACAACGAGCTCTTGGTCACCTCCATAACAAAGAAACATATCCTTAGTTCTTTTCAAGTACTTCAGGATATTCTTGACCGCTGTCCAGTGTTCCATTCCTGGATCACTTTGATATCTGCTAGTCAAACTAACAGTATGTGCTATATCCGGTCTAGTACATAGCATGGCATACATGATAGATCCTATCGCCGAGGCATAGGGGATATTACTCATCCTTTCTCTTTCATCTCGCCGTAGCCGGTCCTTGAGTCTTACTCAAGACCTTGCCTGGTAACATAGGTAAGAATCCTTTCTTACTTTCGTCCATTCTAAATTTCTTTAGAATCTTGTCCGGATATGTACTCGCGATAGCCCAATTAGGCGTCTTGATCTATCTCTATAAATCTTGATGCCTAATATATACGATGCTTCACCAAGGTCTTTCATTGAAAAACTATTATTCAAATAACCTTTTACACTCGCTTAATAGTTCTATATCATTCCCAATTAATAATATGTCATCTACATATAATATCGGGAATGCTACAGAGCTCCCACTCACTTTCTTGTAAATACAGGCCTCTCCATGACACTGTATAAACCCAAAGTCTTTGATCACCTTATCAAAGCGTCGGTTCCAACTTCTTGATGCTTGCTTCAGTCCATAGATTGAACGCTGAAGTTTGCATACTTTGTCGACATTTTTAGGATCGACAAAACCTTTGGGTTGTACCATATACAACTCTTCCTCAATGTCTCCATTAAGGAACGCCGTTTTGACATCCATCCGCCAAATCTCATAATCGAAAAATGCAGCTATTGCTAACAAAATCCTCACAGATTTTAGCTTCGCTACAGGTGAGAAAGTCTCATCGTAGTCAACTCCTTGAATTTGTCGGAAACCCTTTGCGACAAGTCGAGCTTTATAGACGAGTAATATTACCATCGGCATCTGTTTTTCTCTTGAAGATCCATTTATTCTCGACAGCCTTTCGGCTATCGGGTAAGTCTACCAAAGTCCATACTTTGTTATCATACATGGATCCCATTTCGGATTTCATGGCTTCTTGCCATTTGTTGGAATCCGGGCTCATCATCGCTTCTTCATACGTCGCAGGGTCCTCATCATTGTTATCCACAATCATGACATTTAGACAAGGATCATACCAATCAGGAGTGGCACGTTCCCTTGTCGATCTGCGAGGTTCGGTAGTTTCCTCGTTCGAAGTTTCATGATCATTATCATTAGCTTCCTCTCGTTGCCGGTGTAGGCGGTACAGGTACAACTTCCGGTACTCGCGCTACTCCGATCAACGAGTATAGATTCATCAATCTCATCGAGTTCTACTTTTCTTCCAAGTCACTTCTTTAGTGAGAAATTCTTTCTCAAGAAAGGTTCCGTTCTTTGCAACAAATATTTTGCCTTCGGATTTGTGATAGAAAGTATACCCTATAGTTTCCTTAGGGTATCCTATGAAGACGCATTTCTCCGCTTTGGGTTCTAGCTTGTCCGGTTGTAACTTCTTTACATAGGCTTCGCAACCCCAAACTTTCGAGAACGACTGACTTAGGTTTCTTATTAAACCATAATTCATACGGTGTCGTTTCTACGGATTTTGATGGTGCTCTATTTAAAGTGAATGCGGCTGTCTCTAATGCATAACTCCAAAATGATAATGGCAAATCAGTAAGAGACATCATAGAACGAACCATATCTAAGAGAGTTCGATTACGACGTTCGGATACACCGTTTCGTTGTGGTGTTCCCGGCGGTGTCAATTGTGAAAGTATTCCGCATTTCTTTAAATGCATGCCAAACTCATAACTCGGATATTCACCTCCACGATCGGATCGTAGAAATTTTATCTTCTTGTTACGTTGATTTTCTACTTCACTTTGAAATTCCTTAAACTTCTCGAAAGTTTCGGATTTATGTTTCATGAAATAGATATACCCATATCTACTCGGATCATCCGTGAAGGTTAGAACATAACGATAACCACCTCGCGATGCTACACTCATTGGTCCGCACACATCGGTATGTATGATTTCCAATAAGTCGGTAGCTCGCTCCATCATACCGAGAAAATGGAGTCTTAGTCATTTTTCCCATTAGACATGCTTCGCATCTATCAAGTGACTCAAAGTCAAGTGATTCAAGTAATCCATCGGTATGGAGTTTCTTCATGCGCTTCACTCCAATATGACCAAGACGACGAGTGCCACATATAAGTAGAATTATCATTCAATTTAATTCGCTTAGCATCAATGTTATGTATATGCGTATCACTACTATCGAGATCTAACGGAAATAAGCCATTCTTTTGTGGTGCTTGACCATAAAAGATATTATTCATAAAAATAGAACAACCATTATTCTCGGACTTGAATGAATAACCGTCTTGCATTAAACAAGATCCGGATATAATGTTCATGCTCAACGCGGGTACAAAATAACAATTATTTAGGCTTAAAACTAATCCCGAAGGTAGATGTAGAGGAAGTGTGCCGACAGCGATCACATCGACTTTGGATCCATTTCCAACGCGCATTGTCACTTCATCTTTCAGTAGTCTTCGTTTATTCTTTAGTTCCTGTTTCGAGTTACAAATATGAGCAACCGAACCGGTATCAAATACCCGGTACTAGAACGAGAACCGATGAGATAAACATCTATAACATGTATATCGGATATACCTTCTTTCTTCTTCTTGACAAGGCCGCTCTTCGGATCAGCCGGATACTTGGAGCAATTACGCTTCCGGTGTCCCTTCTCCTTGCGATAATAGCACTCAGCATCAGGCTTAGGGCCGTTCTTAGGTTTCATAGGAGGTGTGGCAGCTTTCTTGCCACCCTTCTTGAATTTTCCCTTAGACTTGCCCTGTTTCTTGAAACTAGTGGTCTTGTTGACCATCAACACTTGGTGCTCTTTCTTGATCTCAATCTCAGCAGCTTTTAGCATGCCAAAGAGTTCAGGTAACTCCTTGTTCATGTTCCGCATATTGTAGTTCATCACAAAGTTCTTGTAACTTGGTGGCGGTGATTGAAGGACACGATTAATCCCCGATCCGTTAGGAATCACTATTCCCAAGTCACTGAGTTTCTTCGCATGCCCGGTCATGGCGAGCATGTGCTCACTAATGGAGCTGCCTTCTTCCATCATACAGCTGAAGAAATGTTTCGATGCTTCATAGCATTCCACGGCCGCATGAGTCTCGAAAATAGTCTTTAACTCTTTCATCAACTCATGAGGATCGTGGTGCTCAAAACGTTTTTGAAGATCGGATTCCGGACCGCACAGGATGGCACACTCGAACTTGAGAGTACCGAGTTTTCCGAGTCTCGTAAACAGCTTTTACTTCATCGGTTTCGGTTTCTGCGGGAGGGTCACCTAGCGGTGCATCAAGCACATATTGCAGATTTCCGCCGGAGAGGAAGATCCTCACATGACGGAACCGATCGGTGAAGTTGCTACCGTTGCTCTTAAGCTTTTCTTTCTCTAGGAACTGGTTAAAATTGATTGGGGACGCCATCTCTACAACATATATTTGCAATAGTTTAGACTAAGTTTATGACAAATTGAGTTCAAATTTTAATTCAATATAATTAAAAATCTAGATGAACTCCCACTCAAAACAATATCCCTCGCATTGTCTTAGTGATCACACGAACCAAATCCACCACACCATAGTCCGATCATCACGAGACAAGGTGTAATTTCAATGGCGAACACTCAAAGTGTTCATCATATCAATCATATGATTCATGCTCTACCTTTCGGTATCACGTGTTCCGAGACCATGTCCGTACATGCTAGGCTCGTCAAGGCCACCTTAGTATCCGCATGTGCAAAGCGGCTTGCACCCGTTGTATGCACTTGTTGATTCTATCACACCCGATCATCACGAGATGCTTCGAAACGACAAGTCTTGGCAACGGTGCTACTAAGGATGAACACTTTATTATCTTGAGATTTTAGTGAGGGATCATCTTATAATGCTACCGTCGCGATCTAAGCAAAATAAGATGCATAAAAGGATTAACATCACATGCAGTTCATATGTGATATGATATGGCCCTTTTGTCTTTGCGCCTTTGATCTTCATCTCCAAAGCACGGATATGATCTCCATCATCTTCGGGCATGATCTCCATCATCGTCGGCGAAGCACCAAGGTCAATGGCGCCGTCTTCATGATTGTCCTCCATGTAGCAACTATTACAACTACTTTGAAATACTACTCAACATGAAATTTAAAGACAACCATAAGGCTCCTGCCGGTTGCCACAATACAATAATGATCATCTCATACATATTCATCATCACATTATGGCCATATCACATCACCAAACCCTGCAAAAACAAGTTAGACGCTCTCTAATTTGGTTTGCATATTTTACGTGGTTTAGGGTTTTCGATATAGATCTAATCTACCTACGAACATGAACCACAACGTTGATACTAATGTTGTCAATAGAAGAGTAAATTGAATCTTTACTATAGTAGGAGAGACGAGACACCCGCAAAGCCTCTTATGCAATACAAGTTGCATGTCGAACGAGGAACAAGTCTCATGAACGCGGTCATGTAAAGTTAGTCCGAGCCGCTTCATCCCACTATGCCATAAAGATGCAAAGTACTCAACTAAAGATAACAAGAGCATCAACGCCCACAAACCATTGTGTTCTACTCGTGCAACCATCTATGCATAGACACGGCTCGATACCACTTGTAGGATAACGTTGCATAGAAAACAAAAATTTTCCTACCGCGAACACGCAATCCAAGCCAAGATGCAATCTAGAAGACGGTAGCAACGAGGGGGTATCGAGTCTCACCCTTGAAGAGATTCCAAAGCCTACAAGATGAGGCTCTTGTTGCTGCGGTAGACGTTCACTTGCCGCTTGCAAAAGCGCGTAGAAGATCTTGATCACGATCGGTTCCGGCGCCACGAACGGGCAGCACCTCCGTACTCGGTCACACGTTCGGTTGTTGATGAAGACGACGTCCACCTCCCCGTTCCAGCGGGCAGCGGAAGTAGTAGCTCCTCTTGAATCCGACAGCACGACGGCGTGGTGTCGGTGGTGGTGAAGAAGTCCGGCGGAGCTTCGCTAAGCGTGCGGGAAGTGGAGGAGCGGGGCGGCTAGGGTTTGGGGAGAGGGGGGCGCCGGCCACTATAGGGGTGCGGCCACCTTGGTGGTGATTGAGGTGGCCGGCCCCCTCCCCTTGGTCCCTCATTATATAGGTGGAACCCCAAGAGGTGGTGTCCAAGTCTTCGAATAAGACCCGAACCAAATCCTTCCATAGGAGGGGGCAATCCTAGCCCAACTAGGACTCCCACCCAAAGGTGGGATTCCCACCTCCCATGTGGGGGTGGCCGGCCCCCTAAGGGGAGTCCACTTGGGACTCCTCCCCCACTAGGGTTGGCCGGCCATGGAGGTGGAGTCCCTTGTGGACTCCACCTTCCTTGGTGGTTTCTTCCGGACTTTTCTAGAACCTTCTAGAACCTTCCATAGAACCTTCCGCGACATTTTATTCACATAAAATGACATCCTATATATGAATCTTATTCTCCGGACCATTCCGGAACTCCTCGTGATGTCCGGGATCACATCCGGGACTTCGAACAAATATTCGAACTCCATTCCATAATTCAAGTACTACCATTTCAACATCCAACTTTAAGTGTGTCACCCTACGGTTCGAGAACTATGCGGACATGGTTGAGTACTCACTCCGACCAATAACCAATAGCGGGAGCTGGAGATCCATAATGGCTCCCACATATTCAACGATGACTTTAGTGATCGAATGAACCATTCACATACATTACCAATTCCCTTTGTCTCGCGATATTTTTACTTGTCCGAGGTTTGATCTTCGGTATCACTCTATACCTTGTTCAACCTCGTCTCCGACAAGTACTCTTTACTCGTATCGTGGTATGTGGTCTCTTATGAACTCATTCATATGCTTGCAAGACATTAGACGACATTCCACCGAGAGGGCCCGGAGTATATCTATCCGTCATCGGGATGGACAAATCCCATTGTTGATCCATATGCCTCAACTCATACTTTCCGGATACTTAATCCCACCTTTATAGCCACCCATTTACGCAGTGGTGTTTGGTGTAATCAAAGTACCTTTCCGGTATAAGTGATTTATATGATCTCATGGTCATAAGGACTAGGTAACTATGTATCGAAAGCTTATAGCAAATAACTTAATGACGAGATCTTATGCTACGCTTAATTGGGTGTGTCCATTACATCATTCATATAATGATATAACCTTGTTATTAATAACATCCAATGTTCATGATTATGAAACTAATCATCCATTAATCAACAAGCTAGTTTAAGAGGCATACTAGGGACTTTTTGTTTGTCTACATATCACACATGTACTAATGTTTCGGTTAATACAATTCTAGCATGATATATAAACATTTATCATAAACATAGAGATATAAATAATAACTACTTTTATTATTGCCTCTAGGGCATATCTCCTTCAAATAGAACATATACGAAGGAGCAGTGATCCACTGATCCTCCTTGTGTTCCTGCCCACAAGTCCTGATAAAATTAATCACACTACAGAACCAAATGGATCTTGACAAGAAGCAAGTAATAAAAGGACTGGAAAATCTACATTTAGAAATGCTATTTTATTTCTGTAATTCTTGACCACTAAAAATTAAATGGTTCTCTAATTTTGAATTAGTAATTCTATATTGGTCGCCAAAAAACAATCTATAAAAGTATGAACATGAAGAAATGGCCATCGGGAATCTCCAGCTTGAATAACTAAATCATCACCAATAAAATTGTATGTCCTTGGACCCATTGATTTTGAATTATTTTTTGACGTCTCAATTTGTCATTGATTTCAGTTAACTCAAACTGCACATAACTAATCAATCTTCATAGTTTATTGCTAGTCAGCACATCACATCATCAATTGTAAGGGAAAAACAAACAAGAGATGGAAGGACCCAAGACACCTCTGCCGGAGTAGGACGTCCAACTTTTGCCGAGCAGACCCGCCACCACACACCGAAACGAGCACCATCATGGCAGGCGCTGATCAGCATCAAAACATTATTGGCAAACCTGATGGTACCCTAGTCTACTTTTGCATCAAACATCCGAGTCATGGTAACATTTCATCAAATATCAAGTTTAATTTCAATGCTAATAGTGTATAAAAAACAACTTTCCGGGACAAGATTACCCAATAGTCTACCGGATATTTCAACCAGATAATGGTACTATCATGAAGGTGCCATGAACCAGAAATTCTTCAAGCAACTTTGTTAGTTTTTGGGACAGATTCTTTGAGGTACATCTTCTGTCTCTTGAGCTAGTCTCCATACGGTAATTAAGTGCTTCAGCATCCAGCCCAGTACCAATTCCTACAGGTATCACAATCACACACAAAAAACATGAGTTTGAAAACCAAATTTGGCAAAATAAAATCTTTTACTAAAGCAGAGAGGAAAATCAACTATTAGGAATTCTTAGGTACTTGCTACTGGAGAAGTAATAAGGATACCATGTTTCATAAAACAGATGCATGGCTCGATGGACCATATCTTGATTTGGAACCCTGAATTCAGAGCTAGAGAAATGGAAAATGAGTTCTGCTCTTTCCAAATGCTCCATTGCGCCGTTCTAACTTGGATTGCAGCGCAAAGGTCTTCAACAAAAACATATCAATCAGGTTAGAAGAATAATATACAGCTGCAGGACCAAGTAAATTGAAAGCTTATTATGTAATCCTTGCTATAGACAAAAATTAATTTTCAACAGTAGTCACATCACATCATGATTGACTGGAACTAATATTTTCTAATAATTAAATAATGTGGCCTATAAAGATCAATCCTCCCCCAGCCTCCTTGGAATTTCATCAAACACTGTAGGCGTAGAAAAACCAAATTTCCACAAACAAAAACGAGAAGCTCTAGGAGCATGGGACTGGAAGGAGGTGTGCACCTTCTTGAGCGGCATGAACTTCGTAATCCCGTGGTTGAGCTTCTTTCATGCTGCATAGCACAAACAAAAGATTAAACCTTAAACAATAGAGAACGTGAAGAACAACAAAATCTGAACCAGATGAAACGAGAACAGATGGTCCACAAACTCACGTCCACGACCATCGGGCTGCCTAAAATCAGTTCCTGGTTCCCCCGAGGTTGTGGTTTGAGCAGACGAAGCATTGCAGTCTTCATTGGCCTTAAAAAGAAAAACCACATGGTATTATTAATTTAGCTCAGTCACTTCATTGGCCTGGAAAAGCAAAATTGCTCATTGAATTATCTTTTTGAGCTAACCGAAGCCTGAAATGGTACTGACAACACAAGGAAAAAGTAGCTATACCTATTTTTTTTCCCATCACACATATGACTTCTCTACATATTATTCTTTAGCACATCAAATGGTTTACTGAAATAGCGGCTGCAAATAGGGAAAAACAATGATTAAGAGCTTTTAGCTTAAAAACATATATGCAAGATATCCAAAAACACAAACTGCAATAGAACAACAATAACCCAATCCGACAACAGGTTATTTTAGGTTATACCTCCGCCATCACCAAAAAATAACCAGCCGAGCACCTCCGTCCTTTGAAAGTTCATGGAACCATCAGCAAATTAAGCAAACTTCAGAGATGAATTTCATCAAGGTTTCTGATTCTAAGCAGAGATAGTTCAACACAAGAAAACTAAATCAGTGCACATATAAAAGATTATGCAGCACAATGATAATCCATGGAAACTGGCGCATATGCTATTTTGCTGATGCAAATTCCAACCAACAAAGTATAAGATAGAATAACCAGAAAATGATAGCTAAAAGATGCACTCCTTTCTTAAAATAAAAGAAATTTTGCACATTTAATAGACTGATTGTACTTCAGTAAACTAATTTATGAAGATCATACATGTCATGCTTTCTAAATATATGACAAACTCGCTCAACAAAGCCTTTAGGCATTCTATGTCATGAAGCAAAAAAAAAAAAAAAAGGTAAAGGCTATTGAAGCAAGAAAAGGAAAATTCTGAGTATGCAACAAAAGCAAGCACCTATGACTACAAATCCTCAAGTTGACTGAATAAGATGACATACTCAGATTTTATTTCCGAGTGCCCGAATTTCTCTACTTGGATAAGAAGACTACATGGATGAATAGTTCCGTATAGAATAAACCACTAATTCTACATCCTCGAGATGAAAATATAAAATGGCCGGAAACTGCAGAATCAAAATCAATATTTATGCATGACTTTCGGACAAGAGCAAAATAGTATACCCACCAAAAAAACATGCCCCTTGACAGAGAAAGAATCAGGTTTAACCTTAGTATCTTGGATGGACGCCCTTATTCATCGACGTACAACAAGCATCTTGTCGGCTTGAAGGGGCAATGGCCTACTACCGACATGATCGAACGATCAAAACCTGTACAAAGAGGAAAAGTTCATAGAGAAAATCATAAGAATAAAACAATCTAAATTGAAGCATAGCTATCTAGATACTTTATGCAATGCTTTTATATTCATTTGGTACCTCATTTGTCATTCATCACAAAAGCTCCAGAACCAAGGTGTCTAGATTAATGAGTTTCAGAAGTCAGTGCGCATCCAACCTATAAACCTCTCGATATAATTTAAGTTTCCTTATACTCTGCAATTTGTATGTAAACAGAGTGAGAAAACTGCAAAAGAAATATAAGAACATATAAAAAAGGTCCCACCTGTCATGGAGTCTTTTTGAAACTGAACGAGTGAGAAAAGTTTCTACTGATTGGACGGTTGTGGTGAAAAGCGGGATTGAAGACTTACTGTACAGGGTGGAACGAACGAACCAGATCTTTTTGCCCCTTTTGGGTGCCCTGGTTGGCCGGGTAGTCTTGGGGCATTTATAGGAAGAACAAGCAGCAGCTATACATGGCTCTACAGGCACAACTGTTCATGAATCTCCAATTAACTTTTTCTGGTCTACATGCATATATGCGTGCACTTGAGCCAGCCAGAGAAAAATACCATACAAGACCAGCAAGACGCGGACCGACTTCGGGAGATGAGCTTGATCCTCCTTGTCGTGGCAGCGGTTCAACCAGCGAGCAGCCCGTTCATGGCATCACCGTTGCCGTCAGGAGCTCCGGTGGACATCACCACCGGAGGGCACCACAAACACCGGAACACCACACGAGGCGGTCTCCCGGTAACCACACCTCGCGCCCTTGGGCTCCTCCTCCCCCGACATGATTTGAACCTGAAATTCTACAAGTTTTCAACACTTGTCTATACACATAAGCAGCAATGAAATCAAACAAAATGAGCACATCAATTTCATGTGCACCCACTGCCTATGCACACACCGATTCCCATCCATACATGCATTTTTTCTCTATACTTGCTACACACTCAACAGGAATGAAAAGAAACATTTTTCAGCAAAACTAACTTGGGAGGAGAGGGACCTCACGGGCAGCAGCTCGTTGGGGAGGTGGAGTGCAGCAGCATGTCGCCTCGCCTGCAGCCGGAGAGTGGCGACCATCACCAGTGCATCCGGCCTCTCTTCTCGGGCTGCTGAAGAAAAATCCAATTTTTGAGATTGGGAAGAAGATGATTGGGGGATGGGGGTTGGAGCACAGCTCATACCTGCGAGTGGTCAACATCACGGCGCCGGCGACGCCGCTGGACGGCTCCACCAGTACGGCCACGACGTCCAGCCGCGAGGACCCAGCAGGTGAAGAGGGACGACGGAGGGGAGGAGCGGCCGGCATCATTTCTTAAAATAATAGATTCATAGAGCAGCGAGCAAATCCAGAAAGCAACTCCTTAGAAGGTCAATATGTCATAGACACATACATTACAAAACCTGCAGTAGCAGAAATAACCATCATATATTGTATGTTTAGATAAACCTACTTAAGGCCAATATGCTTTGCTGTTGCTTTACAGTCCACTTGTAGACAGACTACAATTAATAAAAAAGGGCAGCTAACAATCATTTTATACTGCATAGGGTGTGTACAAAGCAAGTATTTTTTTTATAAACCAAAATGAATTATACCTTTGCAATTGAAGTGTAGAATGAGGCTGAACGGTCTTCTGTTGTTTCCCTGCAAAAGGGGAAGTAAAAATAATAATGTAGAATGCACTGGCCAAAGAAAGAATCTGTGAGCAGTTTTTACAGTCCATGGAGAGAAAACAGACATTTAATATGCCAGAGAAGTATCAGATCTAAGCATCATAATGCTACTGGCCAAAAAGAAAAACTGTGAGGTAATCAGCCTCCTGTGTGCTTTATTTTACAACAATACCTTCAAAAAATATGATTACCAACAATACTAAAAGCTTGGTTACATTTTAGGCATATTAACAAGAAAGGGATGTTTAAAAGGAATGATCATTTTCTTGCCGCCCAAATTTATATATGTTGTTGTTTTAGTCTCACCTGTAGTAAAGGTACTTCCTCAACTGCAAGTTTAGCACCCAGATCTCCATGAGCCACCATTGCCTATAAAACATAATTGACTGCATGTTTGGAATTGAATCAGCCCTCAGTTTTTGGAATGAAATGTATATCCGCATTAGCACCTGGATATTAGAATAACAAATTAAATATTGAGTAATAATCTCCCATTATAGATTTTGAAGACTTCCATAGATGACAGGAACATTACTTTTCAACATTGGCATCCTTCACGAACGAGCCCACGCAGAAATCATCAAATCAACACCATTCCTCAACCTGTCCATACTACTTCTGAAGGCAATTAGCAGCATATTAGACAAGAACACTACTTCTAACCCTACTATTTCTTTTAGACTCGATAAAAACAAGCATGCTCGTGTGTCTGTATGCAGGTACTCATGAGAACCGTATGCTTTTCATCAACTGAAATCCAACAAGAAAAGCTTCTGAAAGAATCGGGATGAGCATGCTTTCTACCAAATCAAGAAAAAACGAAAATTATTCAGGGGAATAGATCACCTAGTGGCTAACTGCAGTTGCAAATCAGTTCCCAAAAATATGAATCCTAAAACTGGAGTTGCAAAGATCTGAAAAGAAACCTTACCTCAAGGGCAACTTGTTGCAGCTGGCGCATCAAGATATCCGTCCGTGCCTAAGGAGATGCGAGCGGCGGCGAGCGCGTCGGCCACCACCGCCGCACCGAGCCGCCGCGCTGAGCTGCCCCGCATCACCCGCCGCTGCGCTGAGCCCGCCAAAGGGGAGAGAGAGGCGTTGGTCTGGGATTGGAGGAACAACAGGGGAGGAGGCGGCTGATTAGGGAGAGGAGAGGAGGACGGGATTGGGCAGGAAGAGAGGATGGGGATTGGGGAAGCATGGTGACCACGAACGAGCGTGCCTGGCTGCCACTGACCGCCGAGTCGCGTGAGCCAAAGTGTGGCGGATCCGCCCCGCGCGAGCACGTCGCCTCCGGTCATCGCCGGAGCAGATCCACCCCGCGCCGGCCCGTCTCCGGCCGTGTCCGGAGCCTCCAGTCGCCGCCGTGGATCCGCCCCGCGCGATCCCGTCTCCGGCCGCTCCCGCCTCACCTCCACCCGCTGGTCGCCGCCTCCATCGGAGCTCACTGCAGGAGATTCTCTCACCTCTGGCGGTTTGGGGAAAAGAGGGACGGGGATTGGGGAGCGAAGAGCGAGGCCAGGATTGGGGAGCGAATTCGATCTAGATTCTCTCACCTCTGGCAGACAGACGCGGACGAGCGAGCGTGGCTGCCTCCGACCGGCGGCCCCCACGGGTAGCTGGTCCCATACGTCATTGACTTGTTCGGAAGATCATAAAGTGAGAAAACAATTATCGTATCCGACGGCTGTGGTGAAAAGTGGGACTTGAGAGTTACTGTTGCAACCTGATTGGACGACCCAGATTCGTTTGCCCCTTTCAGACCCCCTGGTTGAGAGGGTAGTCTTTGAACATTTATAGGAGAAATAATAATAAAACTTTCAAAGGAGTCGAGCTACCCGAGAACCAAGAACATAACCAAGAGATTATTTGTCTATTGATCTACTAGAGTATCAATGACTTCATCTCATTTGGTACCTTCCAAGTCTTATAAAAGAGCATGGCTTATCTAAGCAAAGGGCGGATATCTCGTTTCTCACTATTTGTTGCATTTTTTGAGTCCAAGTTCATGCATTATGTGGTGTATCACTACACACACTACACATTCATATATAGGAATTTGATGGGTACGGGCATAGAAGACATCAAGAATTAGCGATGGCTGGCTAAAATTAGAACATGCACCCGAGATCCTTGTCGTCGTCATTACTCTGCTACCTATTGCACGACCTGGGCTCCTCGTGCCTTATCCCTCTTTCGACTGGTCTAGGCCAGTTGTTCTGACCGTGTCATATATATGCACACTCATGTTTCATCATTAAGATTAGGGTGGCAAATGCGGGATCCGGATTATCCCGTAAATGGCAATCTCTAGTTTAGACTGTATTACATGCCTCGATCCAACCTGTAGGTAAGTTGTGCTAATCGGAAAGTAGCCCGCTCAGCTTGTCATGCCGATTGGATGCCTAATTCACTACAGGAAAACGGCAAGGTGCCAACGGCGAAAAGGTGTGTCAACGGCTTTTTATCGGGACCATCGGCACAAGTTCCAAACATGTCATACAGCGAAGAAGGCCGTTGGCACAAGAAAGCCGCCGGCACATAAAAGCATGTGCTGACGGCCATCATCGACATAGAAAAAGGCCATCGGCACAAGAATTTTTTTTCTCCATGCACTCCCCTGCCGATCGATATCGCCTTTTCCAGTATTGGAAAAAATAAAATAAAATGATAGGAAATTCAAAAATTAAATCCTCCCAGATGGTCATGTGTTATGTCTAGTTTTAAGAAAAATTATAAAATATTAATTTTGACTTTTTTTTTGCAAAAACATTTATTTCTCCGTAAAATGATAATATCTTTTGCATACGATGTCAAAAAATGTATAATATATCAAAATGATCGACTTAAAAAGTTACATTCAAATTCACCGGGGTCTACCCGGTTGCCATTTTTTAGATTCTTAGAATTTCAAAAGGAAATATGAAAGCAGGAAGGTTTAAGCTTTTAACCAGAATTTAGGATCTTTTAAATAAAATTAATAGTTGCATTCTGCATAAGATTATTATTACTTAATCATTTATATTTATTTAAATAATTGTTTAAAAGTTAAAATAATAAAGAATTGTGATATCACGGTCAAATGGTTAACATGATTCATATAGTAGTATTATCAATAAGGTTTCGTTTCTTTCGTGGAAGCTCAACCGAAAGGAATAAAGAAGTTAATCGCTGGAGTAGTGTGATGATGAGTGACTAAATTGGGAAGTTTGACCAGGAGTGTAATTTGATCTAAGATTAACTGTAGTTAGAGTTAATATGATCAATGTGAGAGATTAAAAACATTTGATAAAAAATCTTAAAAATTTCAGCCAAACGGTCGTTAGTTCTATGCCGACGGCTTTGCCATCGATACAAGATGATATGCCGACGGCAAGGCTGTGTCGGCGGCAAATGGGCATGTTCCTAGGCCATATTGTGCCGAAGACAAGGTATCGACGGTCGCCGTCGGCATAAGGCTGTGCCGACGGCAACACCACGAGACCTGCAAGAAACAAACTCTATCAAGATCATACCTTTGCCTTGTGCATATTTCACTTGAGGTTGATGATGGATCTTGTCAACCTCAAGATGGAACACCTTTCTTGATTACACTTGCTTGTTGAAGACTTGCAAATTGCTCCCCCATACTCCTATAGGAGAGCCTCTTCTTTGGGCATGTCTTCACATATCCATGATCACCATAAGAATGGCAAGCTTCAAGCATATGATCTCTTTTCTTCTAAACTCTTGTCTTGAACGTATACTTCATTTCTTCATTCTTCATCATGTTGATGTCTTGAAGGTATACATGAGCTACCACTTCATCTTATTATTCAAGATACACTTGTAACTTGATCTTCTTCATTTGCTTATTTTTGCAACCAAAGCCACAGAAGTTTCAAGCATACGGTCTCTTCTAGATACTTATCTTGAATTTGCACTTTATTTTCTGATTCTTCATCATATTGATGTCTAGAAGGTACAGATGAGAGCTCACTCAATCTTCTTATTCAAGACGTACTTGTCACTTGATATTCTTTATTTTCTCCTTCTTGCGATCTTAAAGCCAACATATGGTTCAAACGTTGCCTATGGACAAATCCTATAAATACAGCTCAACGAAAAGATTAGCACGTAGGGATTGGCATTAGTTACCAAAATCACACATGAGGGCTCCATATACTTTCGGAGGTAACAACATCGCTGGTTAGTACCAAACCAATCGGCTGATACTTCCATCGTTAGCCAACAACTTGGCGATTGTTGCCTACCAATCGAGGGGCCAAAAATGCACCATTATTTTTTTTGGGATCCAACGTAGTGCACAACATAGCCCAAGCTCCGTTTCTCATCATACAACATCCAGCGGGGCAAATGGAAAAATAGGGAAATTTCAATGCGAGCAACTAATCACGCCCAATAAGTTCTAGTCAGCTGGCTATAAATATAATAATAATATTATTTTTTTGCTTAGTTGGAGGAAAGAGAAGAGGTGAGAGAGAAGGAATGAACTCTCATGCAAAAACCAGCTCTAGCATGTGCTCCTAGACACTTTGTGAGTGTGAAAGGTGAGTCATATATTGGTTGTACTTAGCTCAAATTCTCTCTCTTTTGATCGGATACCAAAGAACCGTGTTGGCTAGGTAAATATTTTTGATTTTGGTACAATGTTCAAACACGCAATGCACCCGGGCACGAAGCTCGTTACCATGGGATGGTCTTCTACTCCTCTTGAATAAGTAACTATGGGATTCTGATCTATTGATCAATCTACCAAAGGACAAATGAGTTCATGCCACTTCCGACCACCCAAGTCGTTTATAAGGAGAATGCTTCACTAAGGAAATTCTCATTTTACTTTTCTATCTTGGATTTGTTTGGTTTCAATGCATTATTTGCTTTATGTCCACAAACTACACAGAAGGGATATGCATTTAATGGGAATAGGCATAGAAGGCATCAAGAATTACCTTTGGAAAGCTAAAACTACAAAATCATCACACCTGCTCCCACTACACCATCTTGGTTATTATCCTTGTACTTCATCTTTTTGTTGAACTTCTTGGTCAGTTGCTTTAGTTGCGATATATGCCAAGCTTGTCATCATGTGTAAGCAGTGACATGGTCTTATCCTGCTTAACTATATGCGACCTAGATAGACTGATATGGCATGTGATCTGATGTTGTGTTAGAACAAAGTGGAATGACGGTGATTGTGATGAACATGTGAAGATGACACAAACATTGAGTAGATCTAACAGTGATATCGATGCCACATCATGTGCTCTCTACATTATTTACACCATACAACGGTTCAAATTTAGAAAAGACCAAGGATAAAAGTAGAGCTTGGGGTCTTTAAAATTGTGAATAATAGCAGCAAGATGTATTAAAGAGAAAAACATGGCATGACGTGCACCCTGCACGTGGTATCTATGGTCTACACCAACTTCAAAGCCAAGCCACAACACATGATTAATATAGGCACAAACGCACACCTTTGCTCAGTGAAATAAAATAACAACATTTGTTAGGGGTAATATGGAACCATAGACTCTAGAAATTGCGGGAGCATGTGTCGTTGAGCAATTCAGACCGGCTAACTTTGGGGTTACTTTGAGTCACTGACACGTGGGCTCTATATATGATGACCACTCTTGTTAGTGACTCAAAGTCCTGTTACTTTAGCTTCTAAAGTCAATCAATCTTTGTCTATCACTAAGCCTAGTGTGTAAGCGTAGCGTACCCGCGTGAGTGGCTGGAAAAATGTCACGGTCTTGTGTATCCTTTCTCATATATGCCAGCAACGAGAAACATGCTAGGTGATGATTTTGTAGTTTTTCTTCCAAATTTCCGAGACGTAGGGGTAGGCCTTGAGAGGATGACATTAATTTATCTTGACAAAAACAAACCTTAAAAATTACCATAGTAGCAAAACAATGCTAAATTACTTCCAATATCAAAAGAGACATAAAACGACAAAAGGTGATAACTTAATTAGATTAATGCAGCCGCCTCCCTATCTATTCTCCAGCCTTAAAAAGCGGAGAACCCGAACAAATGTGGAACAAAGTACATTAAGTACAAATAGCGAGAAAATGTCATCCACATCGAACATTGCACGTAGAAGAACAATACAGAGGAAGGAGAGCTATTGACGATGCGGGAATGCATCAAAGTAAGGGTAAACAAGCAACAACGCCACCGGTCATTGAATACACTTGCTTGTCATGTTGTCTGGGTATGCTTAGGTAGCGACCAAAAATATGTTTATCTTTATATGTTTTATCTTTATAGGAAAGGATATAGAAGCAGACTGATAAATCAGTTGATGGACACTTCACTTTCGATTACTTCCACCCTTGAACTACCAAAACCCGTGCAAGTACCCTCCCATACTTGTTCTGAATGGTGGCTTAATTTCCCGTGCCAACACTTGGTTTGAGGTGATTTTTCCACGTGAACATGATATGACTTTGAGATATTTTATTCCCAAACAAATAACTCGTTTTTATAATTTCATCCACGGTTTACATCCTCATATAGATGAGCAGAAAAAAAACAAAGAGAAATACCTTTTGGTTTGATTTATTTCCGGACTGAACATCGTACCATCCCCACAGAAGGGACTACGAGGAAAAGTACCATCCAACATCAAAATATACTTGGTATTATTTCTGTAATTTTTATATGAGAAACATTAGTAATTAAGATCTTTTGAATTATCTTTTCAAAATTAGCCACAAGTTTTCCTAACTACTAGCATTTTGGGCCAGGCCTGATGCTGCAGCTCAAGTTACTCCAGGGCCCAGGGCCCAGAGCCTAATTCTGGCCGTGCCTCCCATTCCCTTACCCAACCCTAACATCAGGCCTCCTCCACGGCGCCGTTGGCTCGAGCTCGTTTGAACGCTGCTCTCTTCTGCTCTGCTCTGGGACTGTGAGCTTTGCTTACCCCGACGACAAGCCACGCTCCAGTGCGGCTCGATCCGGGCTCGTTCGCGACGGCGAGCTGGCTCCAGCTGGGCGCTGGCCGCGTGAATCCCTGGCCGCTGGCCCCGTGCCGCGCGGGGAAAAGGGCGGATCTTGGCGCGGCCTTCTTCCGCGGCCGCTGCCCCGTCGGCTTCTCCGGCGTTCCAGTCTTAGGTGAGGGTCAACGACATTGCTCGTAAATCTGGGGAGGGTCGCAGTGGGGTGCAGGAGCTCTGCTATCGGTTTTGGGGTCTCTTGGTTTCTCTTGGTCAAATTCGAGATGAAGATCGGGTTTTGGGGGACACGCTCGTCGCCGGCTCGGCTCTATCTCGATTCGCTATTTTAGCTGGATTTATTAGGTTAAATGTGCCTACTTTTATTCCGCTTCTTGCGTTTATGTGTCCCATTTCTGTTCGCAGAGTTTAGACAGTGGGGAAGGGATGGATGTGGAGAGAGCTGCATCGAAGGGGCATGGCATCCTTAGCCTGTTTGACTGGGGCAAGGGCAAGAAGTCCAAGAAGCGGCTGTTCGGCGGAGGCGGGGGCGTTTCTCCGTCACCGGGTAAGTAGATGTGTTGCAGGAGTCACAGTGGACTCTAAGTGATTGCTGTAAAACTTGATGCATTTTCACAAAATGGGAACGGGGGCTGAGCTTACACAGCACTCTCTCTTTTGCAGGGAATACCGTAGACGGGAAGGGAATCGATGGCAGCAGGCCAAGCACACCGTCGAATTCGGTGCGTGTTTCGATGCATGATCTTTCTGTCCGTTGTTAACTTTGCTGCTTACTGTCCTCCTTTTAACGAGTCAAACTACCCACATTGGCAGATCCTCGAAGATGCGTCGAGTTTGCGGGAAAGCAGTGAGCATAGTTCTTCATCCTCGGTAATCGAAGATGAAGCTCGTGTGATGAAGGGAGCCACTGTTGTAGCGAGGCTTATGGGTTTGGATTCCATGCCCGTGGTAAACTCATCAGGATCCTACCCGGTGCCTTTAACCGCACAACAAACCTTCACTAATGATGCCCATGATGAGTTCATTGGCAGAAGCTATGTTGGCAGTCCTAGTCCTCATAAGATGCCCAGTAGTCCCATTGACCGCTTTGGAATGGAAGCGCTCCCTTCAAGATTTGCCAAAAGGACGCTTTCAGTTGCGCAGCACAAGTTGTTCTCCCCGGTTAAGAATCATAATCATGTATCAACCAGAAATGCTGCTGATATAATGGAGGCAGCGTCTAGGATTATCGGGCCCGGCGTTGAGAGTACTAGCTCTGGCCGATTTCGGGATGTTGGGTACTCAAATTCTGCGCGTGCCTTCAACACATCAGAGATTGTAAGAGTCCAACAAATGTCCCAAGCGGCGAAGAAGCGTGACAGCTCAGCATCTTCTAAGCCACCGAGAGCAAAACCTTTGGATGGAAGTTTGATTACTTCAGAGACCACCTCTTCTTCCAGGGTCTCCGGGTCAAATGGTAGTGCTCCAGTTGCTCCAAAGATGAAGACTACCAGCAGACCGTCCCTAGATCCAAGAGCAAATGCCCAGGCAAGTGGAGGTATAAGCAAAGGCGGCAGGAGACTTGCAACTCATATGGGTCCTGAACATAACATGGTTGAGAGAAATGGGTGCAACCAACAAAGGAGCAGTAACCAAATTCATGAAAGCTCTTCCAATTTGCTTGAGCAAAATAACAGAAAGCGGAATGCTATGGGTGTCAAGCACAAGGTGAATTCAAAGTCCGCAAGACTCAGCCAACAAGGAAGCAACATGCATCCAACAAATGCTTCTCCCAGGAAGGCGGGGATCACTAGCACCCGCACTGAGAACAGCACAAGAGCCAACAAAAAGGGGGAATTGCAGCCAACCAACTATGCAAATAGAAGACTAAACTCTTCAGCTAAAACAATCCCCAAGCCGAGAAGATCGCCAGATGGGAGGATGCACCCTAAGAAAAGCCAGTCAATTGACAAAATTCTCGCTGAGAGAATCCAAAGGCGTGTTCAGCACAATATTGGGACAGATGAACAATCGTCTTTCGCCACAAACAAAAGTAAAATCAGCACTGAGATTGTTTCATTCACATTTACCTCACCGGTTCACAAATCATTACCCGGTTCTAGATTTCGCAATAATTCAGTGGAAACACGGTCGATAGAGAATTTGAACTCAGTGTCAACTTCAAGCACTGATGGTGATTATTTGGGAATTCTCCTGGAGCAGAAATTGAGAGAATTGACTTCTCGGGTAAGGTCACCGTACTCTAAGCCAGCCAATGGGGTTCGAATATATGCCCCTACACCAGGTTCGGAAGATACGGCATCAGCATGTGATACATCTAGCATTGCATCTGCTGATTATGATAGAGAGTCTTCCTTACAGCCTTTCCAGGATGGAAAAATGAAATCACCCTGGACAGATCTTGCTTCAAAAAGTGGTCAGGTGCACATGTCTTTTTCTATTATACCTCTTTATATGCACATTATTTTGTTGTGAGCCGATAAATGCCAGAGCCAGAAGACGTGTCATTGAAATTCAGAGTTCAACACAGGAAAATGAATCATCCCTATGCATAGATAGGCACAGTAAAAATTCCGTATGCCTGTCATAAATGTGCATATTGTACAATCCACGCATATATTTAGTTTATCTCGTACTTCTGTTTCAAGTTTGAGACAACTTGGAGACAGTCTGTGTTTTCTATTAGAAGGTAGCGTAATACACTTACATTGAGGTTGTACATGATCAGCTGTGAGCATAGAAAGGTGCATTGAACCGATTACATAGAGATAGGGAGGAGATTCAGCTTTAGTATACTGTGTCAATAGCTTGAACACCTTAACCTTCTCATGTCTACTCAAGTTGATAACTAGGACTGAGCCAGCATTTACGACAGATTAAGAAATGGTTTGTATGCTAACAACTTCCTTTTAATTCTTTATGGCCAGTCATCTCAATCTGTGAAGTATGATAACGACTTTGTCGATCAAGTGGAGTTAGAGCATCTTCACTTCAGCCCCCG
This sequence comes from Lolium rigidum, assembly GCF_022539505.1. Lineage (NCBI taxonomy): Eukaryota > Viridiplantae > Streptophyta > Magnoliopsida > Poales > Poaceae > Lolium > Lolium rigidum. Next base: position 408,245,339 of record NC_061510.1, read on the forward strand.
TTCTACTACCTGGGAACCGTCTCTTTCAGCAGAAACCTGCAGCTCTGCGGGGAGCTGGACAAATGCAAACGGTGAGTATACATGCAGTTTCTTGTTTGTTGTTATAGCACTACCCGAGGATCTTTCTCATACCTTTTTTTATAATTTTCTTTCCCTTGTGCAGAATCAAGGATTTTTAGTTCAGCGGAAGGAGCAGCATCATCTGGTTCAGTGCAGGACGGTGGATCCCTAGAAGTGGATGCTTTATCTGAATACTCTGACACGGCCTCGTCGATCACGGCGACGACAGCTGAGACAGCACACCCATCAGAAAGCAGCAGCTCGTGCCGCGCGGACGGTTGCCCGGAGATCGACTTCCTTCGGGAACTACTGAGCGCCTGTTCCCTCAGTGTCGATTCCTGCTTCGAGCGGGCTGGGACCTCATCCATACTGGACCAATCTTGGCTGGAAGAACTGAACAGCAGCAGTGTTAGATTGGTGGCAGTGGGTGAAGAAGATGGCGGTAAGGCTTCGAGGACGACCGTGAGGCTGCTGTTTGATGGCGCGAACGAGATGCTGGCCGCGAAGTGTGCCTATTACTTGGACGCAGGGTACAGGTCGTGGTTCACGGGGACAGCGGTTCTGCGGAAGCTCCTGACGCCCGAGGAGATGTACAAAGAGATGGGTGGCAGCGGGGAGAAGGTGGCGGAGGAGTCGATGGTGGACGAGCTGGTGTACAGGGAGATGGGTGGGCCCTGGGGCCACGGGAGCTGGGTGGAGCTGAAGGAGGAGGCGTTCGGGGCCGGCAGGGACGTCGCGGACGCGCTGCTGGAGGCCCTAGTCGATGAGGCCCTCGCTGAGCTTGTGGGATCCGGTGGCGCCCCGTCATAGCTGCGGGGGGGTCCTGTTCTTGTTGTTGTTGGCCTTCTTGGGTAATTGTTGTCCTGTTGATTAATTGTTGTTTGACTGTATGATGGTGCTGTAGAGGTCTGGGAGGATGGTTCCTGTATTTATTTATTTTGTCTAGAAAATGAAAATAATATGTTGCCTGTTTGTTTAATTCTTCTGTTTTGCTGGAGATGAAGAAGACGGGCCGTTGCCTGTTGGTTGATCTTTGAATGCCCTGGTTGCCACGGCAGGCAATTGCCGGCGGGCCTTCGAATGGTAGTGTTCAAGGTAGCTCTCCTGTCACCTGTGACTGAAGATGAGATGCCTGGTGGAGAAGACGACTCTGAGTCTGAGGTGTGCGATCGTCTGGCGAGGCGTCGCAGTCGTGGTCGTGTCGTGCATATTTGTCCCACTATCTAGCGTCTCCGTCGACGATCGTGTCTGGCCGTCTGCCTGCATTACCAACAAGTAGGAGTACTTGGCCAGCGTGTGAAGTTTTTGAGTTTTACTCAGATATGCATATACATGTTTTTTTTTCCCGTAGTCTATCTTCGTTGGAAGTGGTCTTTTAGTTCTGAAACTTGTAATTTCTAGCTGTTGTGAGTGTGTCGTGTTAAAACTTCTTGTTAGAGTTTGCTTTAGTGTCATCAGATTTTTGCCCCGTAGTAGGTACTCCATGGTGTGAGGACGGCCTGTCTCCTGTCTTCTTTTGCCGCGTTTGTGGTGTGGTTGTTGCAAACGACTTTGTATTTTCGTTATGTCGCAATAATGGAAAGGGTAGCCTGTTTGGAAAAAAATATGTTTTTTTTTCAGATTTTTATAAGTTCGAACTTAAAGTTTTTTACTCCTTCCGTCTTAAAATAAGTGAATATATCGGTATCTGCAAAAAGTTTAGTCACTATTCTGGGATGGAGGGAGTATTCTTTTTAAAAAACAAAATGGTACATTGAGCTCAAGCTCCATGTGATGTTTTCGCGTACTTGGAACTTGGAAGTATATTTTTATTTCTACAGTATTGTTGCTAGCAGCATTCACGCACTCTCTTCTTTTGCCTTTGCCTTCGGTGCTGGTGGGTGAGTGTACTGTGTACAAGAAGTGTATATGGTACTTTGCGCGAAAAGTATTTTACGCCGCGTTGAAGCATCCTCGGCCTTTGGCTTTGTTGATACCGTGGTAGTGCTTGCTGCGTCCACCAACTTACCCACTGGTGCAGCTGAACTTCAAACCCAAGCCTGCAACACACTCCCAGTCCAACACTCTGTCGATCGATGCACGCACCTGACACTGACAGAGCATAAGGACTCAACGTGGTTGCAGTTGCATCGCACGTACCTTTGCTTGCCGGAGGAAAAGACGAGCATCAATCTTTCACGCTGGGTCGTCGTGGCACGCGACCGTGCACCTACATCACCTCCATACACTCCACAGCAGGATGGCTGACTTTAGAGGATCAAAGACTCAAATTCAAGTGACTTTGAGCCACTGACATACGGGGTCCACATGCTCTTAGTTTCTTAGGGATGACAGGCCGTCCACCCTAAGTGGTACTCCCTCCGTTCCATAATTTTCACACAAGAATTATGAAATAGTGTTACTATTGTAAGATTGCAAATTAGATTATAAATGTCAGAAATTTTAAATAACTAATTTACTATGTAGAATCGTAGAATCTTCTGAATAAATTTAGACGGTGAAAGTCGTCGTAGAATAGAATCGCAAATGACAAAATTGCTCTCCGGTGTCTCTCCATCTATATCCGTGGTTCTCAAGCTTAGACTTAGCAATTCGATTAATTATACTTCATACTAACTATGCAAGGTGTAACTTTTATTTGTTCGTTACGGGTGAGTAGGGGTGAAAACGGAGCGGATACGGTTGAATAGTAGTGAAACCATATTTGTATCTATATTTTTTTGGGATTCGGAATCAAAATGTATAGTGCGCATACGAACGGAATCTGAGCCTATCGGTTACGAATAAGGGGCGAATATGGCGCATAAGGGTTTCTATTCTGGAACAGGTTAGTAGATAGACTAAGAGAAATGCCTTGCTCGGCTTAGCCATACATCGTTCTTGTTTATTTAGTTTAGTATTGAGGGTCGTCTATGTTTCAGTTTGATGGTAACATTTTTTCGTAAGTCCTGAGCAATTCCAAAAAAAAAATCAATTTATTGAAAATCTCAACTTGATTTTTTTTCCTGAAAAAACTGGGTTATACCTTTTTATCAAATCGAAGCATAACCGGGACTAGAAAAAATGAGGTCGAAGTGAAACCGTAGAAACCTTTAACTAGATAGGTTCGTGTATATGTCGCACGCGTGAGGGTAACTTATACCGGCCGGCTCGATAGTACATCCTACTCCATCTTCCGGTACCACACTAGCAGCGGCAGTGCTTGGTCACGAATCGTGTCCTGCTCGCGACGGCACACTTGTGTCCTTTTTTTTTTTTTTTTTTAAACACAGTACAACGCAGACGCTCACAAACACGCACGTACAAACACCCCTATGAACGCACGCACGCACACCCTACCCCTATGAGCACCTCCGAGGGACTGAGCCGGCATATCTTGAGGTTGACGAAGTCACCACTGGCGCCTCATTGTTGACGAGCACGTCACCTACCACCGAAAGCAAGCGCGGTTAAATCCTGGAATAAATCCAGGTAAATGCAAACACCCATGTCAAGTCTAGGACTTGAACCTGGGTGGCCTGGTTCCACCACAAGGGACCTAACCACCAGAGCCAAGCTCTGTTTGCACGGCACACTTGTGTCCTGCTCGGTTGCTCGGTTGGAGGGAATATTGTTAGCTCTCCTGTCACTTCTTTTTGCTGCCTTCGTCGTACGTACAGATACGATCATGCGAGAAAGCAGCAGTAGTGCGCCCGCGCCTTGCGGAGACGACATGCAACATCACATTTCACTCACAATCATTAGGATAGTATTTCCTCCGTCTGAAATTATTAAAAAAATCCTAGTTGCAACCCCACTTGTAGCCGAAAAATCTTAGCTACCCTACTTACAACTAAGAAGCATAGTTGCAACTCCACTCGTGATTCATAGAACGCATAAAATCGCGATGTGAATCTGTCGGGTTTGAATTCGAGTGAGCACTAAGTTAGTTTTCATGTAGCCGAGGACTAGCAATTCTGATAAATTAACATTAGTAGTATGCACAATATAGCACTTTGATCAAAATTCACATCAATATGTTTCATACTTCATAGCTCATTTTCCATAGTTTCATACAACAACAAAAGAAAATAGTTTTGTAGGTTAACAGTCACAAGCTCATGACCACAAACTAACAAAGGGCAACACAAAAGATGAAGACGCAGATTGTTCAGCTAAAAATAGGGCCTCTCTAGCATAAAATTCGGTGAGTTCAGTTCATTCGATTACCCAGAACAAGTGACCTAACTCTATTTGGTCTACAAACTTTGCTTGGTCTCATTAGTCTTGGTCTTTTCGAATTCGGTTTTTGGTCTTTGGTTTTCCAGCCCACCCCTACGGTACGGTTCAGTTCCTGGCTCCGGACTGCTGCTATATTTGCCATTTCAAAAAGAATAATCACACACACACGCTGGCTATGGCCTTTGGCTGCTTGCTGCTGCCGACGGCTTGCCGTGGTTCGCTCTAAAAGAGGCCAACAACCAAACCAACCCTCCGGCTGGACACGGAGATTGTCAACCAAGCACAGCAGTAGCACGTCACGTCTTCCTTTTTGCCAATTCATCAGGCCGACCGTTTCCAGTTCCGGACACGCGTTCAGCAGTTGGGGCTCCCTCCCCGGTCGCACGCTGTTTAATTCCACCGGGACCCGGATCACAACGGAATCATATGCTCATGCAAAACCACGCTCTACAAAACGTTGCACATGCTCACGCCAGTGGATCCTGTCTACAAGTTGCTACCGAATATTCTTTTACAAGTATAGAAAAGCTCCAAAATAATAGATTTCTTCAAAAGTTCTACACTATAAATATTTCTCACTCTCCGATCCATATCAAGCGTCGGTTAAACATGGCCCCCACCCCACCGCGCCATCTCCCTAGCGGTGGCTCGGGGAGGGACCCAAGCCATCGCCCCATGCTCCTTCTCCACTACCCCCCTTGCCACCAATGCCGATGTTTATCACTGGGCAAGAATTGTTTTACCGAACATGCTGCCAACACCCTAATCACCAACAATCACAAATGAGAGTGTGCCCCTTCGAGTTGCCGCCGAAAGGTCTAGGTTTGCTAGCTGCCTCGCGCGATCCTCGAGCAGATGGACGACGACAAGCTAACAGAGTGGAGGAACTACAACGACCTCCCTCCCGTACCCGGTTTCAACTCTAGGTCCGCGGATGCGCGGAGCGCCAGAGCCTTTTTAAGCTCTGCATCTTGTCTCCTCTCTCGGTGCTCCGTCATCGCGTAATCACACCGGATGCAGTCCCTGTCCCACACATCCTCCGCCATGCCCACTGGCTTCTCCTTCGGCGCTAACTGCGTGTGTGGCTTGGCGTGGGGCCTCGCCGCCACCTTCGGCGGCCCATTTGCCTTCATCAACGTTGGTGGCATCCCTGGTGGTGAATGGTGCATGCCTGCGACGTGTGCGTGGACGCATGAAAAATAGAAGGTGGGAGAAATGAAGTGGGAGGAGAGGAGAGAAGAAAGGGAAATCAAAATAGATTTTAGTTTGGCCACTAACAAGATGTGCCTACCTCGTTGCCGCTCCGAAGCAGCCCACTATGGGGCGGGTTTGGCCTCGAACGACGAATATCTTTTTGAACCGTGGCAGACCCAAATAGCATTGCCCCTTCCCCCAAAGCTTTAGGCGAGGTCTTTGTGGGTGCAACTGCAAATGCTCTTCCCATGACATTTTCCTTCCATAGTGTTCCCACCATTTTTCATTACTAATCCGTATAGTTCACTAGTTGAAGTAAATATGTCACTCAACTCAACTAAAAGATAGCATTGATTCGGGGATTTAAATCGAACAGCCAAAACATTTTACATTTTAAAACCGAGGGATTACTATGCAACATTACATGGATGTAGAACGCTAACAAACAAGTTATTCTTAATTCGGCAACAAAGAAGCCTCTCACCTGGAGAGTGTGTAAAATAATCAGGCAATTACTGAAAATCAAGGCTTTTAATCAGACAACTAAACAAGGGAACAATGCACAACCAGAGAAGTGCATGACAACAATATAGCAAATACCCGCAGATAAGCTATTTTTCTTAATTTGAGAAATTCATTATACAAAATTTGCTAATTATGTGACAACAATCGGACGATTAGCTGCAAGTTTTCCTTCAAAAGAAAGATATATACTACAAGAAAGGTCACCGTAATTTATTAAACTAGAACCCAAACCCAAAATGCAAGAATATGATTGTTTTGGCATGGAAAAATTTTCATGCTCTTTTTATGAGAATGAATCCGGCCGTTGGCCGGCCGGTGAAACGTCTCGGTCGGGTGGATCGTGTCGTGTATATATTCGTCTCAATGAGCATGGTTTCGATCGGTGTCTCGTCGATCGGGTGCGGCCGACTTTTATCCGCTCGTTCAATGTCCGTTGACGTGCGTACGATACGGGAGAACAGTACGCACTGGCTCTGGGAGCTGGCTGGATATTAAACGCAAAAAAAAAAAAGCTGGCTGGATATTGACCTACTGTCATCATGCGTACGTCATTAGAAAAAGAGATAGAGCTTGCCACGTCCCGGTCAGGCGCGCAAATCTTGTTACCGTTGAAATGCATGCCCGGCGACCGGCAGCAAACAGGCACGTCACGTGCGGAATCCGTCGCCTTCCGTTGCGAATTCATTCAGACCGTCCGTCCCGTTTTCAATTCCGGAGTCCCCGCAAGCTGTTCTATTCCACCGGGATCATAACGGAAACTCCATTCATTTCTTCTCACGCAAACCACCACTGCCGTTCTACAAAACTCCAAACTAATTTTTAAAAAGTTTACTGAAAACGATGTAAAATAATAATTTATTAAATGTAAGAGAATCCTTAAGTGACGGGAAACTATCGTTTGCAACTAGTTGCACCCGCACCTGTTGCAGGATGTCACACTTCTAATTATTCAGAAAATACAAATAAAAACCAGGGACATATATTATGTTGTGCACTATACATCTATAAAGTTTCATCCAAAATTTTGAAAATGTCTACCCTATACAAAGAAGACAAATAATATGTGAATAGTTATGGAATACTATTCACTTTGGTCTTTTTTTTTTCAATGGTCATATATGGCATATTTTGGAACAAAATTTTATATGTGCACAAGAATATTCAACATAAATCATGTCCACGATTTTATTTCACATTTTTTGAAAAGTGCGACATTCAACAATAGGGTGCGGGTGTAAGGGAAATCACTCTCTACATATATGTGGGCGTCCCAGGCTTATCCTGGGCGTCCATTTTTGCTTCAAGATCTGTGCAGGCTGCTGCCCATATTGCAGAATACCCCTCCGATATATGTTTCTGTTCAGTAAAAAAACAACCTTAATTTACCGACTATTTACTATCAGATCCCTGTGCTGCAAACAGGTTCCATACCTTGCCAACCAGTACGGATTCAACAAATCAGTTAATATATAATTAGCACGTAATAGTTCCGTTAGCCATTTTCCACGCCATTAATTGGATCTGAACCCCCTTTTTCCAGTACGTTTGGACATAATATAGTGTAGGGCAATATTAGTACTTTAATTAGTACGGTTTTAAGAAAAAATAATTTGCAACCCGGGAGTGTAGGGATCTAATCTTCAAATCCATCATGCAACGAAAATTTTGCACAGCAGAATCTTTAGTGTAATCTAGATGTGTACCATAAAACTAACATTTAACATGTACCATCTAGATTGATTTCTTCAAACAATCTGAACATGGAGAATGTTCACCAAAAATAATACATACAGAATCTTGAACCAACAAAGCTCATTTCCATTATGTTTAGAACAAATCAACATACAGATTGAACATGTAACTGTACCATTTTTTTTTCCAGTAACGGTAATTGGATCTGGACCTTTTTTACAGTACACATGCAGAATCCGTACCAGATTATATTAGGAAAATGGAGGCTAAATAGTAGAAAACAATGGAATATCAAATCACCGGATTGTGCTAGGAAAAAGTAAAGGCTAAATAGGAAAGAATGTAAGAGAATACATCTCGAACGGGAAAATTGATTCCCGTCATAATTCGTAAACATCACCAGGAATAAATCACACAAAATAACAAGAATTGGAAAGAGAGCAAGTCGGATTGAAAAAAAGAAGTGGAAGAGGAAATCGGCCTCGAGAATGTCGCCGACCGCAGCTCGCACGAGCGCTCCCCACCGGCGGAGAGGTACGGCGGTGAGACGAGCCAGCGATCTTCCCGAGCTGCGCCATCTCGTTCTTGTCGATGTTGGCGACGGAGCAGGGCGGTGGCGGACCTGGATCGGTCTGGACTGGCGCCAGGAAGCACACAACAACTGGGGCGCTACTCTCTTCCAGCTCGGGGACGGGGTTGCCGGATTAGAGGACGACGGGGACCGGGGCGGCGCCGGAGTCGAGGACGACGTGGACCAGGGCGGCGCCGGCGTAGAGCTCAGGGAGAGGACGAGGAAATGGTGTGCTGCAGCGCCAGAGGAGAGGATAAGGACGAGAGGGTTCGTGGGCTCAAGGTGTACAGGGTACATTTTCGTTCCTATAGTCACGCGAACATGCACAATGTACAGGTTGAAACTGCAAAATTGACAAGCACGCATCTTAGAACAATGATAGCCATTGGATAAGACAGGAACGCCCACCACTATGTAGAATCTCTGTGTAGTTGCGGAATATGTGCACTCGAAACAATAAAAAGTAGTATACTCATCTTACGAATTTAAAACAACAACACTACGAGATGTAAAAAAGCTCCAAAATAATGACGCAATAAGTTAAACACCCAAAACAATTACAATAAAATACTGAAATGAAAACCCGAAAACAGTCTTGGCCTAAACCTCGTTTTATGTCGGGAAATGATCCCTCCTCATTCATTTTCCATCTTGCAAAACTTGGTTATGGAGACCACACACACTTAGACCGGCCTTTCTTTTTGTGGGGAGAGTGAACTAATGTATATACCATGATAATACAATAGTAAATGACATGGCATGAGCATGGGCAGATCTACCATATTGTCAAGGGGGGCAGCTGCCCCCCCCCCCCCTAAATATTTAATCCCTTTGTAAAGTCAACCTTAAATAGAGGTTTGCCCCACTTAATTTTTTTTGTTGCAAATCCTTGCCCCCTCTCAACTCTCATCTATTTTTTTTTGAAATATCACCATCTATTAAAAAGAGTCAGCAAGCCGCCTCATTAAAAACCTTCCAGTCCCCTTCGGTACCCTGGTAAGGAAAAGAGTGCGTCTGAAACTTGCTGCTCTGAGTTCAAATAACAGTTACATCATTTATCATCCTCGGAAGTAAAAAGCTAGGGGGCTCATCGTCCCAAATACAATCTAACCGATTCTCAAAACAAAACCTAGCTATCTCATGTGCTGCCTCATTAGCCTCCCTTCTGCAATGTTCAAAGCTGATATTAATATATCCTGCGGCAAGGATTCTACAATCATCAAAAATGGCTGCCGAGGACGTGGCAGAGAAACCTCCATCATTCATAGTATCTATCACCTGAGAATTGTCCGACTGGATGATATATTGATTTCCTCCCAAGAATTGTGCTGCACTTAGTCCTTCTCTTAACGCATATGCTTCGGCCATAAAAGGATCAGCCACGAACAGTAACTCTTTACAGTTTGCATAAATAAATTTACCTGTATAATCCCTTACCACTGTTCCAATACTCCCTCGACCTTGATCCTCATCATAAGCTGCATCGACATTTATTTTCAAAACCCCTTCCATAGGTCTAGTCCAGGATTCCTTCTTATTTATGATAGTATGCTTCTTTGCTTTCCAATAATTTGTGGCTAACACACCAATTGACATTGCACTTCGATGGATAATTTGAAGTGCTTCCCCATGAGTAAATTGTCTTCTTTCCCACCATAAGTACCATGCTCCTGTCAAAATTAACTCTGGTAGACCAATGTTGTTTAGAGAAGAACATAAGCCAAGGTTTAAGATCATATGTTGAATAACCATTGAGCCAGATCGTTCAGTTAATGAACTATTTATAATATCCGCAATACCCAGCCTTTGCCAAACTTGCTGTGCACGCTGGCAAGTAAAGGTCATGTGAAGTATGTCTTCACAATGTATTTTGCAAATTGGGCACTGGATCGCTCGTCCCTATGTGCCGGTTTGCCAGGACTCCATAACAAGGTATCAAACCATGCAGCAGTCTCCACCCGAAAATTTTAATCTTTGCAGGGAGGTGAAGGCACCACAATTTCTTCCATACATCATCTCCTCTAGATCCCCCAATATCCATCACATTTGGATTATGTCTACCAAATTGGTATTCCCATTCCGCGTGGTACGCGGATCTCACTGTAAATAGCCCAGATTTTGTCCAATGCCATGCAACGAAATCCTCCATCCCAGTTGGGGACAGTGGGATTTCAAGGATTCGTGTCACATCTACTGTCCAAAAATTTTGGCGAATTAAATCCTCATCCCATGATCCGGTGATAGGGTTTATCAAATCAGCCACCGTTTGAAGCATAATATTACCTCTTGGAGTATACACTTTCCGTGTTGGGCTCGTAGGTACCCAGGCATCTTCCCAAATATTAATTTGGTCGCCTTCTCCAATTCTCCAAATACATCCACGCCTCAAAGTTTGTATGCCATAGAAAATACTCGCCATGTGTAAGAGCTTCCACTTTTGAGCTTTGCATTCAGCAATTTACCATCTGGATAGTATTTTGAGCGGAGAACTCTTGCACACAAAGAATCTGGATCTTGCATCAGTCTCCAACATTGTTTTGCTAGCATCGCTGTATTAAAAGTATGTAAGTCTCTAAAACCCATCCCCCGTTTCTCCTTCGGAATACATAGCTTCCACCACGCCAACCAATGCATCTTCTTATGGTCATCGTCGTCACCCCACCAAAATTGCGAAATAGCATCAGTGATTCCCTTACAGATGTTTTTTGGGATATTGAATACTGTCATCGCAAAAACTGGTATGGCTTGAGCAATAGCCTTAATCAGAGTCTCTTTTCCACCCATAGAGAGTATCTTTTCTTTCCATCCACTAATAATTGCTTGGACTCTCTCCACCAAATATTTAAAACAATCACTCCTGCTTAGTCCCACCATTGATGGCAAACCAAGGTATCTATCATTCAAAGATTCTGTCCATATATCTAGAATTTCACAGACTTCAACTCTCCTTTCCACCCCTGTATTTGGGCTAAAATAAATACTGCATTTATTAGGACTAACAAGTTGTCCCGAGCTTGAACAGTACAGGTCTAATATCTTCTTCAGACATCTTGCATTGTCACCATCCGACTCCATTAAAATTAAGGAATCGTCCGCGAACAGAAGGTGGGATACAGTAGGTGCTTCCCTACAAACTTTCACCCCGACCAAGTCACCTGTATTTTCTGCATGAGCAATTAAATTCGATAAGCCCTCCGCGCAAATAAGAAATAAATATGGTGATAATGGATCCCCTTGACGGATTCCTCTAGTTGGGGTGATCATATCCGTTTCATTTGAATTGAACCGAATCCTATATCGGACTGAGGAGATACAGGCCATGATCAGATTAACCCATGCTGGATCAAAACCCAGCCTCAGCATCATTTTCTTCAGAAAACACCATTCAACTCTATCATATGCCTTATGCATATCCAGTTTAACCGCACACAAACCTTTCTTTCCTTGCTTCTTCTTTATCATATGGACACACTCATAAGCAACAAGGATGTTGTCAGTAATGAGTCGCCCAGGTACAAAGGCACTTTGGTGTTGACTGATCACTTCCGGCAGAATTAATTTCAGTCTGTTCGCCAACATCTTCGATATTATCTTGTACACAACGTTACATAAGCTGATGGGCCGGTACTGTGTAATCTTCTCTGCATTTTCTACCTTTGGGATCAGAACTACAGTAGTCTCGTTCCATCCATCAGGTATTACACCAGCATTTACTGCTTGGAGCACTTCCTTTGTTAATTCATCCCCAATAAGATGCCAGTATCTTTTATAGAAAACAACGTGTAAACCATCAGGTCCGGGTGCTTTCAGATCACCAATCTGAAAAAGGGCTTTTTTAACTTCCTCTTCACTGAATGCCCTCGTCAGACTTCTATTCATCTCAGTAGTTACCTTCTTCGGAATCTTGCTTAGGACCTCCTCGCTGGGCTCTAAAACTTCAGAGGTAAACAAAGTATCAAAATTGAATTTTATCAAATTACTCATACCTTGGGGATCATCCCATTTATTACCCGCTTCATCAATTATATATTTGATGGTATTCTTTTTCTTCCTTGTACTCGCAAAGTTATGGAAGAATGATGTGTTCCTATCCCCATGACGAAGCCAGTTTGCTCTCCCTCGCTGAACCCAATGTATTTCCTCTTGGTCAAGCAATAATTCAATTTTCAACAGAATTTCTTTTTGCTCCGCCGTTGATTCATCAGTAATAGGGCCTCTCCTTAGAATTTCCAATTCACTTTTCAACTGATCGATCCGGCGCCTCGGAACTTTTAATTCCCGCCGATCCCATGCATGTAACTCCCTATGAACCTCGGCAGTTTTGTGCATGAAATCATGATTTAAACCCATCGCCCTCGCTCTGTCCCATGCATTCTGTACTATCAGATCCACAGTTTCTTCCTGTAACCATCTAGCTTCAAACCTTTTGATCCCCGGGTTAATAGCATGTGTATTTGCTAGGTATTCAGTATTAACAGTAACTGGACGGTGGTCACTTTTTGTCATTTCTCCATTCTCCACTCGGCAGAGAGGAAACCGATTATTCCACTCACCGTTTGCTACTGCTCTGTCCAGTCTCTCCCTTAGACTACCCCTCCTCCACGTAAAGATATCACCGATGTATCCCAGATCCTCCAAACAACAATCCGACAAACAATCCTGGAACCTTTTCATGCACTGAAGAGAACGTGGTGCACCTCCTTCTTTCTCCCAAGAAAACAGAATTTCATTAAAGTCACCAAGGAGTAACCAGGGCATATTGCAATTTGCATAAAGCTCACGGATGTACTCCCAGGACTTGTATTTGTTGTTCCAGTTAGGCTCCCCATAAAAACCTGTAAGACGCCAATCTTGACTATCCTTCACAATTACATCAATGAAGTTCTTCTCAATTCTTTTGCACACAATGTTTATTTCTTTTTTCCACATTAAGATCAAACCACCACTCCTACCATTACTTTCATGAAATAAAAGCTTATCAAACTTTGCCTTCCTCATTAGCTTCTCTGCCTTAGCTTTATCCAGGTGAGATTCAGACAGAAAAATCACATCTGGTTTTATTTGCCTCAGGAGCTCCTGAAGCGCAAGAACTGCCCGGGATGTTTTCATCCCCTGGCAGTTCCAGCCTGTAACGATCATTGATCCCGGCGGTCCTCCTCGGAGGAGGCCGCCGATCCTACAAAAGTGTTGTTTTCTTCAGACCCTTCCCCACCAACTCTCATTTTCTTTTTATTTGCATTCTTCTGCGGAGTATTGTTCAGATCCTTATCAGCAATTCCTCCTTCAAACCTTCCCACCATTGTCGCCACTGGTGCAGCCAAACCATCTGTTAAAGCCAGGGTTCCCGCCCCTCCCAGAGGGGCCGTCATCTGAGAAGAATTTGCAGCTGCACGCTTACGTAGAAAGGGGTTATTTAATCCGAGATCCTCATAATCCATCTCCGAATCCTGGTTTGTATTGTCAAACCTTTCTGATCTTCTCTCCCCCTGGACGATAGTTGTTCCTCTACCCCTACCTCGCCCACCTATCCCAGGATCTCTTCCTCCATCACCTCCACCTCTACCCCTGCCTAGACCCCTTCCACGGCCTCTTCCTCTTCCTCCATCTGCTAGAATAAAATCCCCCCATTCAAATTTTGCTGGATCATGTTCCCCAGTTCCACACTCCTCAAACCAGTGTCCAAGCATGCCACATACTGCACAGAAATCTGGCATTTTCTCATATTTAACCTGGAAGAATTCCTTCTTCTTATCCCTTGTCATTGCTACGAACCTACTTATCTTCTTATTCACATCAAGACGTACCTTAAGTCGGACATAACTACCGATATACCCTGCAGGTAGCTTTATCTGAACCTCCTTAATCTCCCCCACGTTTCTTGACATGCCTCTAATCACCGGCTCTTTCAGATAATTATCCGGTAATTTGTGTATTTGCGCCCATACAGTGACTCGATCTAATTTAATCGATAATGGGTTAGTAAACCCATCATACTCCTCCAGCAACAGCGCTTGATCTCTAAACAGCCATGGACCTTCATGCATCGCTTTATTCCAATCTGCCAAACAGTTGAACTGGATTGTGAATAGATTTTCTTCAATTCTTCTCCAAACCACCTCCTTGGCCGGATTCCAAGCCGACCTCATGTCGGCGAAAAGAGCGCTCTGACTGAACCCTAATTTGTTCGTATGAACCTTTGCTATGGCCAACCACTTTGCCTTGATCTCTGATTCAACAACCTCATCCTCCCAGACGAAGTCCTGAACTTCATCATCACCCAGATGCAATCTACCGATCAGATCATCGACCGATTCCACACCCTTCTTCCCGCTCCCGCTCCCGCTCGGTTCCGCTTTCTCCATGGCGAGGCCGCAGCCTTGCCCTCACGCAGCACCCCTCGCAAGGACGTCCCCCCCGTACCGGACCTGATCCAGATCGGCGGCCGACCACAGCAACTCTCGACGGGAACCTCACGTTGCCGCCAGAGGAAAACAACCCTAACTTTTCGCTAGGGGAAAAAAACAACCCTCTCAACTCTCATCTAGGCTCTGCCCCTAGGCAGGAGTGAGCGATGGTGGTGTCGTGGTGGTAATTTGACATTGAAAATGCTTCGAGTAGGTACGATTCTCATATGACTAGACTCGCAGTGAATTCCCGACTATATGACCCACATACTGACCAAATGCAGTTTTGAGTATGATCGTCCAGAATCATCGTACAATTTTTGTCCAGTGCATAGCAATGCTCCTTGGACACTTGGGATCACTTGCTTCGGTTGATGCGGGTTGCCACCAGCAAGGTGATGCAGCAACCAAATCGAAAGTCGCTCTCGATTACTTGGCAACATGAACAGATCAATTGCCAATATTGTAATATAGAAGGCTAACCCTCACAAGTATCAACGCTGCAAAGTTTACATAAAGAAAAGCTATACAAGAAAAGTCACCACAGTATATTAAATAAGATCTCTTCCAAAAAAGAAGTTAAATAAGATCCCACACTCAACTCCACGGGTATGATTCGCTCCCGTACCATACTTGTTCGTATCCTGAGCGAACCAACCATGAGATGTTTTTTACTTTGTGAAAAGTACTTTTGCTTGTAGAAACGATTTTTTTTGGGTGGGATACGTTTTCTGTCTAGTTCACCTTGTGCAAATAAATTTATTCAAAACCATTATGTGGTTAGTTTCCATATAAATCATGGATGGATTTTATTTTTACTACTAACCTCCGTTTATAAAAGGATGTCTCAACTTAGGACAAATTTGAATGTATCTAGATACTAAAATGGGTCTAGATACATTTAAATTTTAACAAAGTTAAGACATCTATTTATAAACGGAGGGAGTAGTAACAATGTCACAAGTTGATGCTCGAGCGACTCGCGCACAAGCGCGTGGCACACACTTGTCAGGTGCCCAAGTGGATGCAACATGACCCCTTTCACTTCACTCAAGCTCCTAAACTTATCATACTAGTTACCATTAACATAATGATCTACTCTACTTAACCCAAGTACTAGCACTCTACTAAACATGGTCTGCTGACGGCGGTGAGCCGTTGGGGTGGGTACAAAAAAGATTCAAATTTTGAACATGGGGCGTGGTAAAACAACACCCAATAATCCACTATCGCCGATAACGATCCAGATCCGGGCTCCCTTTTCAATTCCCCGGAGAAATCCACCTGCTTCCTCCACTCCCCTTTTCTCTCTCTCCTCCCCGCAGTCCCCTCTGTCTTCCTCCCGCAGCACGGCAGCACACCATTAATGGCTTCCACGGACACCATCGACCTCCTCCGCTCCGTTCCCTCCTCGCCGTCCCTAGAGTGACTCCCGCCCTGCGCGGATCCCCACGCGCCGCCGTCCGCCCGAGCTTGGCGGCGGAAAAAGGTCGCTGCTTTCGGAGGTTCCTTCCCCGGCGAGCGACGGTCCGGCGCGGCTCGATCCGGGCCGGTCCGCGACGGAGATTCCTCTCGCGGCTGGGCGCTGCTCCCGTGCCACGCCCCGCGCCGTTGACCCCCTCGCCCCGCGGGAAAGGGCGGATCTTCGCCGGCCTCTCCCCCTGCCCGGCGGGTTCCTTCCGGCGCTCGATTCTCAGGTGGGTGGGGTTGCCTGCATTCTGGGTTAATCCCCGGAGGTTTCCCAGGGCCTCTGCTACGAGCCAGAGTTTTGCCCTCTTCCTGGGTTTCCCCGGCCCATATTCTTCGAGATAAAAGATCGGGTTTTGGCTGGGGGATTGCTCCCTCTCTGCTGTGCGCTCTGTCGATTAGCTGGTTTTAGCTGCATTTTGGTTGAGCGTGTTCGGTTTCCTTCCATTTCTTGTGCTTGACCGTGCCGTCTCCGTCTGCAGGTTTTGGAGAGTGAGCAGGGATGGATGTGGAGAAGGCCGCGCCCAAGGGACATGGCTTCTTCGGCCTCTTTGACTGGGGCAAGAGCAAGAAGTCCAAGAGGCGGCTGTTCAGCGGGAGCGGGGGCTACTCGCCGGCGCAGGGTAAGGCCGATGTTCCTTATGAGTCAGGCAGAGTGGTTACTGAAACTTGATGCTACATTATCTGACAGAGGCTGAGCTAACACACTGCTCCTGTTTTTGCAGGGAGTTCCGTAGATGGGAAGGAAACTGATGGCAGCGTGCCAAGTACGCCGTCGCACTCGGTGCGTGTTCGGGCGCATGATCTTTCTGTTTAGTACCTCTGCTTGCTGCTGCTTACTGTCATTTTGATCAGTCAAACTATGCATATTGGCAGGTCCTCGGAGATGCGATGAGTCTCAAGGAAAGCAGTGACCAGAGCTGCTCATCCTCTGTGATTGACGATGAAGGTTGCGCGAGGAGGGGACCCACCGTCGTGGCGAGGCTCATGGGTCTGGATTCCATGCCTGCGGCAAGCTCGTCTGGACCCTACCCGATGCCTTTCTCCGGGCAACATGCGTTCCAGAATAATGCCCATGATGAGTTGATTGGCAGAAGCTATGTTGGCATGTCGAGTCCACATAAGATGCCGAGTAGTCCTATTGACCGGTTTAGCATGGAAGCGCTGCCTCCAAGATTTGCCAGAAGGACACTCTCAGTTGCGCAACAGAAGCTATTCTCCCCAGTCAAGAATCCCAATCATGTATCAAGCAGGAATGCTGCTGATATAATGGAGGCTGCATCTAGGATCATTGGGCCTGGAGTTGACAACTCTAGCTCTTACAGAGTTCGTGATGTTGGGTACTCAAATGACGTGCGCGCCTTCAACCCGAGAGAGATTGTAAGAGTCCAGCAAATGTCCCAAGCGGCAAAGAAGCGCGACGTCTCAGCTTCCTCTAAGCCACCCAGTGGAAAACTGTCGGATGGAAGCTCGATAACTTCAGAGACAACATCTTCTTTCAGGGTCTCACAGTCAAATGGAGGTGCCCCAGCTGCTCCAAGGGTCAAGGCCGTCAGAGGACCATCGGCAGATTTTAGAGCTACGAATGGCCAAGGAAGAGAAGGTATAAGCAGAAGCAGCAGGAAACTTGCAATTCATACGGATCCAGTACATAACATCGTTGAGAGAAATGGGTTCAATCAACAAAAGCAAAACAGGAATAACCGAGTGGGCATGTCAAGTTCTTCCAATGTGCTTGTGCAAAATAACAGAAAGCAGAATGCTATGGGTGCTGAGAACCACTCAGAAAGGCAGAAGCTGGATTCAAAGTCAGCAACACTCGGTCAGCAACAAAGAAACCTGCATGCACCAAACGTTGCTCCCAGAAAGGCTGAGATCACAAGGACACGCTCTGAAAATGGTACGAAAGGAAACAGAAAAGGGGAGTTGCAGCCAGCCAACTATACACTCAGAAAACAAAACTCTACAGCCAAAACAATCCCCAAGCCAAGAAGATTACCAGATGAGGGAATGCATTCAAAGAAAAACCAGCCAGGTAATAAAATTCTCGCTGACAGAAGCCCAAGGCGTGTTCGGCACAATATCGTGATAGAGGAGCAATCATCTTTCTCAACAAACAAAAAGAAAATTAGCACTGAGATTGTTTCGTTCACGTTTACCTCACCAGTTGACAAGTCATTACCTGGTTCTCATTTTCCCAATCATTCTGTGCAAAAACGCCCGGCAGAGAATTGGAACTCAGTGTCAACTTCGAGCAACACATCAAATACCGAATCTGATACCATAGATGGTGATTGTTTGAGACTTCTTCTTGAGCAGAAGTTAAGAGAATTGACTTCTGGGGTGAGGTCACCTTACTCTAAGCCAGCCAATGGAGTTCGGATATACGCCCCTTCACCAGTTTTGGATGATGCAGCATCAGCCTGTGACACATCTAGCATTGCATCCACTGATTATGACAGAGACTCAATACAATCTTTCAAGGACGGAAAAGACGAGATTCCGCGGTCAGATCTTGTATCAAAAAATGATCAGGTATGTCATTTGAGATACTACTGTTCCTGTATTACCTATTTCCCATCAACTGCATGTCCAATGCATGTTATTTTCCTTGTGAGTGGCCATGATAAATGCCAGAAAAATGCTGTTCATCCTTTTGAGCTCGACATGCAGGCTGGAAAACAAATAATTTTGTATTAACTACTTAGGGATAGTATGTTTCCCCAATGTAGCTATGGTACATTGTAGAAGGTGGATTAGTGCATATTGCTAGTTTATCTTGAACTACTATCTCAAGATTGAGGAGACCTAGATGTCCAGTAGTTGATAATATATTATAAAAAGCTACAATCTGTGTTGTCCTTTAGAGTAAGGACTAAAGAGCAATAGACTGATATTGTGGCTGTACATGATCAGTTTTGATCATACTTAGAAATGCTGAATTGATCTCATAGATCACAGAGGTAGGAAGGGAATTCAGCTTCGGTGTATTGCATTGAGACTTGAGTATTTGGAAACTTGACCTTCTCATTCCAAGTGAAAGTTAGGAACTAACTTTGCCACCATTACAGTGCTGAGCCTGCATTTATATGCTAGCAAGTTCTCTTTATGGCAAGTTAAGAAAATTGGTTTATATGCTAACAAGTTCTCTTTATGGCCAGTCTTCTCAATCTGTGAAGTATGATAATGATTTCATTGATCAAGTGGAGTTAGAGCATCTTCACTTAAGCCCCCATTCTACATGGGAAGCTTCTCTTTCAACAGAAACCTGCAGCTCTGCAGAGAGCCGGACAAATGCAAATGGTGAGTATAATAATACAGCGCTTTGTTGTTGCTATATCACTAGCCACAGATCTTTCTCAAAACCTTGACTATTTCTCTCCCATTTCAGAATCAAGGTTATTTAGTTCAACAGAAGGAGCAGCAACATCTGGTTCAACACACTATGGGAGAGTCCAAGAAGTGGAGGCTTTATCAGAATATTCTGACACAGCCTCATCTATCACGGCCGCTACAGCTGAAATCTCCCCACCAGAGAGCAGCAGCTCATGTCGTATGGAGATGAACTTCTTAAGAGAAATACTGAAAGCTACTTCTGTCAGAGACTATGCTTGCTCTTATTTGGAGCGATTTGGCAGCTCAGATATCCTGGATCCACATCTGTTTGAAGAACTAATTGGCAATTTTAGAATGTCAGTGGGTGAAGAAGAGGGCAAATATCTCAGAATGATACGGAGGCTGCTCTTTGACTGCACGAATGAAATATTAAGCGTGAAATGCGCATACTACTTCAGTGCTGGTTACAGCTCATGGTTTATGGGTATGGCCGTGCTTCAGAAGCTCTCGCCGGAAGAAATCTACCAAGAGATGAACTGTTTGAAGGTTGCCGAGGAATGGATGGTGGACGAACTCGTGTACAGAGAAATGAGTGGTCCTCTCGGGAGCTGGGTCGATTTCAGGACGGAGTCATATGAAGCTGGCAAAGACATAACGGCAGAGCTGCTAGAGTCCTTGGTTGATGAAATTGTTGCTGATCTTATATATTGGTAGTCCCATCATTCAATTGTGCATTTTGTTATCTAGAGGAACAACATGGCGATAGATCAATGGCTTCCAGAGCCATTCTTTACTTTTTTGGTGGACCATTTGGGCTGTCCTCATGCAGAAAATAGCAAGGCATTGTAATTTTTTTTCTTACCCTGGTTCATTGTTAATGAAAGTAGCTGTTACTGTATGTTGTACAATGTGGCATCTCTAGCTGTTCATATGAACGGTGTCTGTTCTTTGCAAACCAAACTGATGGTAATTTCTTTTTGTCTCCTGAGAAGATAGCAAAAATTAGCCTCTCTTTGGAGCTGCATTTATTTCATGCTGTTATTGAAAGTAGCAGGTACTGTATTGATGTACAATGTGACATCTTTTAGCTGTATAAATGGTGTTTGTTCTTGCAAATTGTAAATTCTCAGAAGATACCACAACTAGTCTCTCATTTCAGCTTTCTATATCTCATGACTTAAAGAAGCAAAAGATTTAGGGGACCTGGTATGGACATGCACCAGCCATAAAGTGCTGAAAAATGGGGTATGCCTCAGCCATGTGTGAATTTGCTCTGTGACCTGGCAATAATGTTTTCCCGCCTCCAATCACTTACCTTTATGACCTGTGGTGTGTGGTCTAGGTTCTTGCTAATGGTTGGGCTAGTGTAAGGTTTTTTCAGAAGATGTTTTTGTAGTAAAAGCTTCAATGGTGTTAAGAGGTTGTTGCGCCTGAGAAATATGGTGTGATTTCTTACTGAATTTCTGTGCACCGACCGGCATGAGTGCACTCTAAGATCATAGCTGTCCCCATTTAGTTGCTTGTGTCTCATGAAATATAGCCACGAGACCATTGCGTTGACTCAACATATCTACCACTCCAGATGTCTCGCACGCCCATGTGCATCTCTGAATTACGATGAGGTCGAACAAGAGATTTCATCCTTTTTTGTGTAAGATTAAACATTGAAGATTTTTGTGAATCCTGAAGTTGTGTTCACTTATCTTATAGCCTACATCATCTATGCATTCAGTGCAAAAGATTTCATCCGGCGTGAATATCTTTTGTGCAGCTGCATCGACTGATAATACTCCTTCAGTTTTTTTTTTCTTTCTGAATTACGTGGGAACGTGCACCACGGGGGTATAATAAATTCATTCTAACTCTAGTTCAGCATCAAAGCTATTGAGAAGATTGTTCAGCTCCTTAGTCTCCTTTTTCCCTTTCTTGTTTGACAACTTTTTTCCCTTTCACAAATGCACAAAATATGTTTTTTTTGGACTCATAATGCGAGAGGCACTATCGATTGTTCTGATACATTTTGCGATTGTCTCTAAGTTGTTTTCTGCATGTAGGTGGAATCTGGCTATAACTAAGATGCCTATGTCTCACCATTTGGATGATGGTGATGATGCTGAATACAATAGAAACTGTCCCTTGTCAAGGTATGCTAGCAATTTGTCAGAAGTTCAGAATTTTTCTGCCAAATTTCAGTCATGTACCTATAGTAAAACTGAACACGGAGGGTGTGTTGTACTGCAACGTGTAAATGCTTGTTGAAACGCCAAATTGGCAGTTTGTGTTACCTTTCAGATGGGAATGAGGACTCAAATGTTGTAGTTTCCCTTGTTGTGGAGTCAGACAGTACCACTGACTAGTGACCACAGTTCTCAGGAAGGAGTTGCAGATGTCATGGAAATGCCATTTTGCATTTGTGCTAGGAGTTGCCAAACAAAATAAAGCCAAACCAAATTAGCAATCCATCACCAGATACAGAACTGCAAAATAATGTTGGATTAAGTAAAGCGCAAACAGCTTAGTCTCTGGCGATCAATTTGACAACAAATGGTGTGAATGGTCATCGTGGTCATGGAGTCAGAATCAACAGGCTAGGCTTTGTTGGAGTTACTAGTTCGAAAAGAACCAGCTCAATAAAGATACTGCACTATTGGGTGGCTCTGATTCCTGAAACTTTATCAGGATGTTTATGTTGATGGTCCATTACTTGAAAGAGTACCAACTGATAAACCATTGCCACTCCCAGAGTAAGTATGCTTGCATTGTACTTACTGCTGTGTTTCACTATTAATTTTAGCAGTTACAAGCTCTTTTTATTACTTCCACTAGAATTCACGTTGCAAATATTCAGACTTAGGTTTTCTTATGCAGAGAGAGGGTTTCCCTATCTTTTCGCTATTGTGGTGGGATGTTTATAGATTAACATGTGATCCTATACTTGACCAATATTTTTGGTGGACCATTTATGTTGTTATGATTCGGAAAAGGAAGTCATTGTAATTTTTTTCGCACCATGTTCCATCGTTAATGAAAGCGGCTTGTATTATATGGTGTGTGTACAATGTGACATCTTCAGCTGTATGACTACTGTCAGTTCTTTGCACCGGTAGGTGGTGTCTGGCTCTACTTTGTTTCCCACTACATTTAGTTTGGCGGAACCTAATCAAGCTCGTGTAATTGTATTATACTCTGGTGCATGCTCCTTGCTAACTGTTGTGGGTAGTGTCACGTTCAGTTGGGTGGACCTGTCTTGCACAATGTTTTCATAGGTGTGACGGTGAACTCGAATCTGTTGCAATTTCACTCCGCATGATTCAACAGAAAGTTTTTTGTCGCTACCCCAGGACGTAGATACACGAGACCATTGCGTTGGATCAACATATCCAACACTCCTGACGTCTCGCATACCATGTGCATCTCTAACACGAAGAGATCTTACAACAGATTTTTCTTTTTTTGTGCAATATAATTTTTTTTGAACATGTATGTCAAGGGAGCTCGCCTGTGAAGCTTGAAGGTGCTGGGAGTTTGGGGTTCTCTTATAGCCTACGTGACAATATCCTCTATGCGATGGGGAACAAGCAAGATGTACTAGTAGGTTGTAACTTGTAAGTGCATTCAATGCGGAAGAGCTCATCTAAAGTGTATCTTTGTTGCAGGCTTGCAGCTGCATGGGCTGATATAGCTCTGTTTTTTTTTTTTCAATTACGTAGAATTTGAATTAGGTTGACCTTGTCCTTGTGGTCCAGAGCTTCAGTTCCCCAACTACAGCTTGTAGCAATGCTTGAAATAGGCATGCTGGAAATTGATCGGTGATTGAAGATTGTGCTGGAATATGGTGGTAACCCAGACATCGCCAAACCCAGTGACGATTATCTGCAGTGCAAGGCAATGTGGTGTACAGAAAGAATCAAGTGTTGGGTATTCAGACGACCCCTCTAGGTTAGCTAACTGGAAATTTTGTGGCCGTGTGGTATGGCCTTCCTCCAGATCCAGCTGCTGGCACGTAGTCATGCATTGTTCCATCGATTGTTGAATTAATCATAGAAGGTGACGGACTGGTCATTTCCCTTTCATCTGAACTTGTTTCCTGCCTAGTTGATGCACCCAAAAGTTCAGTTAGCTGATCCAGCTGATTTTGCGTTGTGCGTGAGTGTGACCGTGGCGACAGAAATTTCAGGTCCCAGTCCGGTGTGCTCTCTGCCAAGCAATCGTGCATGAACTGTGATGGGCGAATGTGTAAAGCACGGGGTACAGAAGGTATAGTTTGCCCATTATTGGCGCTCAAAGATCATGCAAAAATGGTTTTGCCATGCACAGTGTCCCTGATTGTAGTAGGTAACTAGTTGATTGCTGAACTATATTGCCACCCGTGCTTCTTTTTTTTGAAAGAAGGATAGGATAACCCACAGCCTTTGCATGTTGCCACTCGCGCTAATTAACATTGATCCCCAAAACAGCGTATGCTTGGCAGCCTGTCGGGGGATTACCCCCGGTATGCCAAAGACATGCCAAAATCGGATGGTTTGAGCCATCAAGATATCGGTTTAATGTTTATTTCGGAGCGTGAAGTTAAGCTTTTGGCTAAGACAAGCTATGCCGGTATCCCCAAGAGGGGTATACCAGAACAAGCTAAGAAGACACCGGGTTACCGGTAAGAAGTGCACTGTACCATGTCGGCAAGACTGGTCAAAGATTCTCTCCAGAGCTAGAGGACAAGGATGAGCTAAGCAAAGTAGCTTTAAACGAAGCCCTGGCGCCAAAGAGGAAGGTGACGCCAAAAACAACCGGAGGACGTCAGCCTCCCTGATTAAAGAAGACACCGGCGTCACCTATGATTAAAGTAGCTTTGTAAAGTAGTTTGTCCAGTCAAAGATGCCATTAGGGTTTCCTAGGGTTTTTTCCTCTGTAAGCCACCCTCTCCCCTATATAAGGAGAGGGGGCACACCCTATTACGGTGAGAGAGTAGAGAATGCACAAACCTGTAACTTGTTGAAATCAATGAAGACAAAGATCTAGAGCAGAGTTCTTCCTTGGGTATTTCTTCTTCTACCTCTGTCCTTGGCTAAGTTCTTGAGGAAAGCATCCGGAAGTTCATCCAATCTAATCAAAAACCCTCCCCCGAATCCTCTAGCGCCCATTCGGCCCCAACTTAAGCCATCCTATGGCTGTCTGTTCACCACGACGATAGTTGGCGCCCACCGTGGGGCCAGAAGTGGCGCTTGCTGGAGTTCATATTCGGGCGGGCATCCTTGACGTCGCCGGCGAGCGGACGGTGTCTGCGCTCGTGCAGCGCATCTACTCCATGGACTTCATCAACGACAGCGCGGGCTGCTTCGCCAACAGCGGCATCTTCCCCAAGAATGGCTGCGTCATCGAGTTCGGCAGCCACCGAGTCTACTTCGGCACTGTCCCTGTGCGCCAGCGCCTTTCGCCGGTGCTGGTGGCGCCGGATCCGCCAAGGTGGCTATGTGCAGGCCGCGCCGCCGGCAGCGTGGAGGTGATGATGGCTGGCGCGGTCGACGCCGGCAAAGAAGCTGTGGAGGAAGGTGCTGGCCGTGCGGCATCGACCCGTGCGGCCAAGCCACCGCTGGAGCGTGACGCAGGCGCTGCGGGAGCATCCTCCGCACCACCGGAGACGCCACTTCAAGCGGCGATGAACGTGCTGGCGACGCCCATCGCGCAGAACATCGACCCGACAACGGCTCAGGCGGAGCTGGAGGCAACGCGCAAGAAGCTGCTCGTGAACGGCGCCGACATCGTCCGGGCGCAGCGCGAGCTGAACCTAACCCTACGTGAGTATAACGCTGCCCATGGCTTTACTTCTGTTAGCGCTCAGGCTGCTAGGATGCCGGAAAACCGGCTTATGGCTCGCAATCTAGATCAGGATTTGCGTAAGGAAATTCTTGCCGGCAAGAGTACATCTGTGTCATTGAGCATCGTAGAGAAACCTAAGTACAGTAGCCCGGATAAAACTATCAAAGCTGCTAAGGCTGCAGTAGAGCTGTGCGAGTCGCTTTCCGGAGAGGCTTTGGCAAAACAGCAAGAGCGTGTTAGAGAGCTGCTCGAAACCATCGAGCGGCAAAATGCTGAGCAGCTTGCTATGCTGAACAAGGCTGCGGCTTCAAAATCCGCGCGTTCAACAAAGAATGCCGGAAGCAAGTCCCATGGGCAGGCATCGTCTCCCCATCCGGACAGGAGAAAAGAAAAATAGATGAATGCGCAGCAGATGACTGTGTACGATCCGGTACTTGCCGGAAAACAACAAGCCGGGCAACACGATGCCGGTAGAAAAAGCCAAGGGGCAGATCGAGGCTACGCCAGAAGAGGCTATGCCGGAAACAATCATGCCAGTAGACATGAAACCGGGCAAAATTATCGAGCTGCAAGGGCAGCGTACGAAGAGGAGGAAATGCTTCCCCCAAGGTACCGGCAGGCAAGGGCCGCAGTACCGGAACACTACGATGAAGCTGATTCAACAACTGAAAGACTCACCGCATACCGGAACCCGTTGGGTGAACGCGTGGGAGAAAGACACCTGCCAGAACGGGATGCGAGGCACCGTCTGGATAGAGTGTATTTATCCGAAATGATCGAGGCAGAAGGTCCTCCGGGCCCGAAATGTTTTGGTCCAAGGATCATGAAAGAGGACCACCAGTTCGCAACTTCCAGTTGCCCCGTGACACAAAAACGTATGACGGCACCACTAAGCCGGAAGATTGGCTCGCGGATTACGTAACCGCGGTGTACGTCGCTGGTGGCGGAGGAACCGTAACCGGTGGAGGAAACAGGCGTTGGGCCATGAGAATTGTACCATCATTCCTGGTGGGACCGGCACGAATCTGGCTGAACAACTTGCCGGCAGGAAGTATAAACGGTTCGTTGGACTTTGAGGAAGCTTTTGTGAGTAACTTCAGCAGCACATACCGAAATCCCAACAGGCCGCAACAGCTCGCCTTGTGCGTACAGCGTCCAAATGAAACAGACCGGGATTATTTGACCCGGTGGAACTCCACAAGAAACTCCTGCGAAGGGGTGATAGAGGCGCAAGCCATCGCTTGGTTTTGGAATGGGTGCCGCAGAGGTTCGCCGTTGTGGCAAAAGCTGCAGCGGAACATGCCGGTAACTCTGGCGGAAATGATACGTGTGGCGGATAGCTACGCATTGGGAGACCCAATGCACCCGGCAGTGCAAGCCGATCCGGCGCAAACAAGCCAACAGGCGCCAAGCCAACCGCGCCAAGATCAATACCGGGACAACCGGCACAACAAAAGAAGGGAAGATTTTCCGGATCGAAGGTATGGTCCACAGCAAGTAGCTCCGGTGCAGGATAATTCCGGCCCCAGCGGGAGCCAAAGGCAAAAAACCGGATCGCAGCCATGGGCGGGTCCTAAAAAACAATGGGTTGAAAAGAAGAAGTGGGGAGAGAAAAGAGACTGGCAAGAACATATGAGATACACCATGGAAGCGGCAATGGAGCAACCATGCCGGTTTCACACTCCGAACCCAACGAGGCTGGCAAACCATTTGACAAAAGATTGTTCTTGGATTAAGCACTTGATGTTAAGAGGTGCGGCAAAAGATGCGCAAGCACAAGGATGTTCCACTATACTGCCTCCCTCACATGACATGTTGCATCAGCACCCATTACCACCACCACCACCGCTTACCGGAGCAAACGCTCTACCGATACAGCCTCAGCCGGACCGGCAGCGGCAAGTTCATCATGTGGGAGAAGGCAATGGCCAGTTACCGCCACCTCTGGCACCCTTGGGCCGGAATGTCTACCACGATCCAGACGTGTGCTGTGTTGTGTTCGTCACTGAGCCAACCGACAAGCAAAGCCTGCGTCGCCGTTCCATGGAAGTGAACGCTGTGATGCCGGCAGTACCAAAGTACATGCTGTGGTCAGATCAAGAAATCTCCTGGTCGTTCAAGGATCACCCAAAAATAATGCCTAATCCGGGTGGTTATGCTCTTGTGGTAGACCCAATCATGCATGGGCCAACGACTCGAGTCAAGTTCAGCAAAGTGCTGATAGACAATGGAAGCAGCATAAACATCATGTACCGGCACACCATGCTTACGCTGGGCATAACAGAAAACATGCTACAGCCAACTCGCACGACTTTCCACGGAATCGTTCCGGGCCTGTCCTGCGCGCCGGTAGTAAAAGTCCGGGTGGATGTATCGTTCGGAGGACGTGACAATTGCCGGGTTGAAAACATTGAGTTCGAGGTGGTGGACCTAGATAGTCCTTACCATGCATTGCTGGGGAGACCGGCATTGGCAGATTTCATGGCCTCGACCCATACGGCCTGTCTCAAGATGAAGATGCCGGCACCTCATGGACCCTTGACTGTGGTAGGAAACTACAAGATTTCGCTGGAAACTGCGTCCGCCGGATCAAACCTGGCAGAATCGCTGGTGATTGCGGAGGAAAAGAGGAGGATGCAAACTACGGTTGCGCTGGCTCAGTCCTCACAGTTGAGCTTAGCGGCAATGAGTGCAAGCTTGAGCGCACCGGCATTCAAGCCGACAAATGAAACAAAGGACATTGTGCTGGATCCGGCTTACCCTGAGCGTACCGTTCGTATCGGTGCCGGCCTCAGTGAGGCATAGGAAAGCGCGCTCATCAGCTTCCTCCGTGAGAATCGGAATATCTTTGCCTGGTCTACTGATGACTTGGTAGGTGTTCCGAGGGAGCTGGCTGAGCACTCTCTAAATGTCCGGAAGGATGCTAAGCCGGTGCGGCAACCTTTGCGCCGGTTCGCTGAAGATAGGAGGAAAATCATTGGAGAAGAAGTAACAAAGCTGTTGGTTGCCGGTTTCATCGTGGAAGTAACGCATACTGAGTGGCTAGCTAATCCGGTGATGGTTGAAAAGAAAAAAAAGAGAACCTGGAAGCAAAAGCTCCAAAGGTGTGGCGCATGTGCATCGACTACACCAACCTGAACAAAGCTTGCCCAAAAGATCCTTTCCCCTTACCCCGGATCGATCAAGTGATTGATTCCACTGCTGGGTGTGAATTGTTGTATTTTCTGGATGCTTACTCCGGTTTCCACCAAATTCCCCTGAAAAAGGAGGATCAAATAAAAACTGCGTTCATTACCCCGCACGGGGCTTACTGCTATGTTACTATGCCTTTTGGTTTGCGCAACGCTGGTGCAACATACCAGCGATGTATGCAAAAATGCTTGTTTGATCAAATTGGAAAGAATGTGCAAGTCTATGTGGACGATGTCGTGATAAAAACTAAGGTAAAGGACACCTTAATCGACGATATCCGGCAAACATTCGATAACTTAAGAAGGTTCCGGATGA
Source organism: Lolium rigidum (assembly GCF_022539505.1). Lineage (NCBI taxonomy): Eukaryota > Viridiplantae > Streptophyta > Magnoliopsida > Poales > Poaceae > Lolium > Lolium rigidum. Next base: position 408,274,130 of record NC_061510.1, read on the forward strand.
AACTCAATCCGGCAAAGTGCACCTTCGGTGTTCCTGCCGGTAAACTGCTTGGTTTCCTTGTATCAAGCCGGGGCATTGAGGTAAATCCGGTAAAAATCCGGGCAATAGAAAGAATGACCATACCGCACGATCTCAAGGACGTGCAGAAGTTTACCGGAAGCTTGGCATCGCTAAGCCGGTTCATAAGCAGGTTGGGAGAAATAGCTCTGCCTCTCTATGCTTTGATGAAAAAATCCGATACGTTCGTCTGGACCCCTCAGGCAGACGCAGCGTTTAAAGAGCTAAAAACAATGCTAGCCACTGCACCAATATTGGCTTCGCCTTTGGAAAAGGAACCCATGTTGTTATACATAGCAGCAACTAACCGGGTTGTGAGTGTTGTAGTGGTAGTAGAAAGAGAAGAGGAAGGAAAAACCGTCCAGAGGCCGGTATACTACCTGAGCGAGGTGCTCTCCCTCTCAAAACAAAACTACCCGCACTTCCAGAAAATGACTTATGGCGTGTTCATGGCCGCCACCAAGCTTAAGCATTACTTTGAGGAACACCCCATGAAAGTGGTGAGCGAGGCACCCATTTCCGATATCATGTGCAACAAAGATGCTAGCGGTAGGATTGCAAAATGGGCAATCCAGATATCACCATACGTGCCGGTATACGAAAGAAGCGATGCCATAAAATCGCAAGCCTTGGCTGATTTCTTGGTTGATTGGGCGGAAATGCAATACAAGCCGCCGGAACACAAGATAGAATACTGGAAGATGCACTTTGACGGATCCAAACTCAAAGAGGGTCTAAATGCCGGTGTGGTACTTACCTCGCCTAAAGGGGATCATCTCCGGTATGTTCTGCAAGTGCATTTCAGGGCATCAAACAATGTCGCTGAATACGAGGCTTTGATCCATGGGCTTAAGGTCGCAAAAGAAATCGGTGCACACCGGATCATTTGCTACAGAGATTCAGATCTTGTGGTGCAACAATGTTCCGGAGATTGGGACACAAAAGATGCCAACATGGCTTCATACCGGTTTCACGTGCAAAAGATTGCCGGCTTCTTTGAAGGATGTGAGTTTCACCACGTGCCACGAGCAGAAAATGAAGCCGCGGATGCTCTGTCCAAGCTGGGCTCATCTAGGCAAGAAATTCCTCCCGGAATAGCCTTGGCACACTTAAGAGTACCATCGATCAAACCGAGCCCGGAATCGGAGTCCATCTTCGTACCGGAATCACATGTTGTACCAATGGATATCGATGAAGGAAACCCGGGGACTGTTCCGGCAAACTCGGGGATTGTTCCGGTAAGCTCGGGGACTGTTGCGTCCGTACTGGAGGAAGCAATGCTGGTAGATAGCACGGAGATAGATGTACCGGTGTTTCTGGTTCGAGAGGCACCATCTTGGGTTAAACCTATTAAGTAATTCCTGATCAACGGCACCCTGCCGGTTGACGAAAATGAGTCCAGAAGGATCCAGAGAAGGTCCAAGGCATACACCATCATCAATGGCAAGGTGTACAAGAGAAGTCTTACCGGTGTCCTTCAAAGGTGTGTGGAACCGGAGGAAGGAAAAGAAATGCTGGCAGAGATTCATCAAGGGGAATGTAGGCACCACGCTTCGTCAAGGGCGCTGGTAGCAAAAGTATTCCGGCATGGGTTCTATTGGCCCACTGCTTTGGAAAATGCTGAGGATTTGGTAAGAAAGTGCAACGGGTGCCAGAGGTACGCCAAGCAAAATCATACCCCAGCATCCGGTTTGAAAACTATACCGTTAACTTGGCCGTTCGCTGTTTGGTGCCTTGACATGGTTGGCCCATTCAAAACTGCAAGGAGCAGCATGACCCACATTCTAGTAATTGTGGATAAGTTCACTAAATGGCTTGAGGTGAAACCTATCGCAAAGTGTGATGGGCATACGGCTGTGAAGTTCTTGAAAGATGTTATCTTGCGGTATGGCTACCCGCATAGCATTATCACTGACAATGGCTCAAACTTTGCTCAAGGTGAGTTCAAGCGGTTCTGTGAGGATAACAATATCCGGTTGGATTTGTGCTCGGTGGCGCACCCACAGGGAAATGGCCAAGTGGAAAGAACAAATGCTTTGGTACTTTCCGGTATCAAACCAAGACTCATCGAGGCTGTGGAAAAGTCACCGGGGTGTTGGCTCGATGAGCTACCATCAGTGCTGTGGAGCATAAGAACGACTCCAAACCGGTCTACCGGATACACTCCATTCTTTATGGTTTACGGAGCAGAAGCGGTCATACCAACCGACATTCTCCATGACTCACCAAGGGTGCAACTCTATACCGAACAAGAGGTAAAAGAGGCCCGAGAAAACGATGTGGACTTGCTAGAAGAAGCAAGTGAATTGGCCTTGGCAAGAATAGCCATTTACCAGCAAAAACCTCAGACGCTATCATAGCCGGAAGGTTAACCCGAGGGTATTCCGGGAAGGAGATCTGGTGTTGCGCCTAGTGCAGCGCACTGAAGGCTGGCATAAGCTTTCACCCCCATGGGAGGGACCTTTCATTGTGAGCAAGGCTCTCCACAATGATGCCTACTACCTAATCGATGCACAGGAATGGAAGAAAGGAAAGGCGGACAAATCCGGAGATGAGACCAAGCGTCCGTGGAACGTTGCTCTGTTGCGTCCTTTCTACTCATGAAGTGTGGTGTAAGAAGTTCCTTTTTGTACCTTATTTGCTATGAATAAAAGATGTCGAAACCTCGAATGAATCTCGGGGATTACCCCTACTGAAATTGCATGCAATATGTTTATTTTTTCAGTTTACCGGTTGCTTGGTGAATATTTTTTCTTTCCGGTTTAGTAACGTGCTAAACCTACCGGAGTCTTCGACTCTGCTGCTGTCCGCAACCCTGCTTCATGGCAAGCAAGATAAACCGGTAGAAATTAAGCACGCAAACTACGAAAAGAGAGAGTGGGAACGAATAATCCGGAAAAATTTAACTAATCCCGGCTAAACCGGTTTTTTGTGAAAATTTCGAATTATTTCTAAGTTCAAGAAAGTGCTTGCTTGGTAAAAGAACTTTGTGAAGGAGATATGCCCTAGAGGCAATAATAAAGTGGTTATTATTTATATCTTTATGTTTATGATAAATGTTTATATATCATGCTATAATTGTATTAACCGAAACATTAGTACATGTGTGATATGTAGACAACAAGAAGTCCCTAGTATGCCTCTTAAACTAGCTTGTTGATTAATGGATGATTAGTTTCATAATCATGAACATTGGATGTTATTAATAACAAGGTTATATCATTATATGAATGATGTAATGGACACACCCAATTAAGCGTAGCATAAGATCTCGTCATTAAGTTATTTGCTATAAGCTTTCGATACATAGTTACCTAGTCCTTATGACCATGAGATCATGTAAATCATTTATACCGGAAAGGTACTTTGATTACATCAAACGCCACTACGTAAATGGGTGGTTATAAAGGTGGGATTAAGTATCCGGAAAGTATGAGTTGAGGCATATGGATCAACAGTGGGATTTGTCCATCCCGATGACGGATAGATATACTCTGGGCCCTCTCGGTGGAATGTCGTCTAATATCTTGCAAGCATATGAATAAGTTCATAAGAGACCACATACCACGGTACTGAGTAAAGAGTACTTGTCGGAGACGAGGTTGAACAAGGTATAGAGTGATACCGAAGATCAAACCTCGGACAAGTAAAATATCGCGTGACAAAGGGAATTGGTATTGTATGTGAATGGTTCATTCGATCACTAAAAGTCATCGTTGAATATGTGGGAGCCATTATGGATCTCCGGATCCCGCTATTGGTTATTGGTCGGAGTGAGTACTCAACCATGTCCACATAGTTCACGAACCGTAGGGTGACACACTTAAAGTTGGATGTTGAAATGGTAGTACTTGAATATGGAATGGAGTTCGAATATTTGTTCGGAGTCCCGGATGAGATCCCGGACATCACGAGGAGTTCCGGAATGGTCCGGAGAATAAGATTCATATATAGGAAGTCATATTCCAAGTTTGGAAATGATCCGGTGCATTTATGGCAGGTTCTAGAAGGTTCTAGAAAAGTCCGGAAGAAATCACCATGGAAAGTAGAGTCCCGGAGGGACTCCACCTTGCATGGCCAGCCAACCCTAAAGGGGAGGAGTCCAAGGTGGACTCCCCTAGGGTGGCCGGCCAACCCCCTCATGGAAGGGGGGAATCCCACCCCAAGTGGATTCCCACCTTGGGTAGGTTTCCCTACATATGGGAGGTTTCATTGTTGGGGTCTTATTCGAAGACTTGGATACCAACACTTGGGGATTTCCACCTATATAATGAGGAGGAGAGGGAGGGGGCTGCCCACTCTTGGCCGCACCACCTAGGTCTGCCCTTGGCCGGCGCCCTAGCCTCCCCTCTCTCCCCAAACCCTAGCGGTATCTCTCCTCCACCACATCCCGCACGCTTAAGCGAAGCTCCGCCGGATTTCTCCACCACCACCGACACCACGCCGTCGTGCCGTCGGATTCAAGAGGAGCTACTACTTCCGCTGCCCGCTGGAACGGGGAGGTGGACGTCGTCTTCATCAACAACCGAACGTGTGACCGAGTACGGAGGTGCTGCCCGTTCGTGGCGCCGGAACCGATCGTGATCAAGATCTTCTACGCGCTTTTGCAAGCGGCAAGTGAACGTCTACCGCAGCAACAAGAGCCTCATCTTGTAGGCTTTGGAATCTCTTCAAGGGTGAGACTCGATACCCCCTCGTTGCTACCGTCTTCTAGATTGCATCTTGGCTTGGATTGCGTGTTCGCGGTAGGAAATTTTTGTTTTCTATGCAACGTTATCCTACAGTGGTATCAGAGCCGTGTCTATGCATAGGTGGTTGCACGAGTAGAACACAATGGTTTTGTGGGCGTTGATGCTCTTGTTGTCTTTAGTTTGAGTACTTTGCATCTTTGTGGCATAGTGGGATGAAGCGGCTCGGGCTAACTTTACATGACCGCGTTCATGAGACTTGCTCCTCGTTCGACATGCAACTTGTATTGCATAAGAGGCTTTGCGGGTGTCTGTCTCTCCTACTATAGTGAAGATTCAATTTACTCTTCTATTGACAACACTAGTATCACCGTTGTGGTTCATGTTCGTAGGTAGATTAGATCTTACTCGAAACCCTAAACCACGTAAAATATGCAAACCAAATTAGAGACGTCTAACTTGTTTTTACAGGGTTTGGTGATGTGATATGGCCATAATGTAATGATGAATATGTATGAGATGATCATTATTGTATTGTGGCAACCGGCAGGAGCCTTATGGTTGTCTTTAATTTTCATGTTGAGTAGTATTTCAAAGTAGTTGTAATAGTTGCTACATGAGGTGAACAACCATGAAGACGGCGCCATGAACCTTGACGCTACGCCGACGATGATGGAGATCATGCTCGTTGATGATGGAGATCATGTCCGTGCTTTAGAGATGAAGATCGAAGGCGCAAAGACAAAAGGGCCATATCATATCACATATGAATTGCATGTGATGTTAATCCTTTATGCATCTTATTTTGCTTAGAACGCGACGGTAGCATTATAAGATGATCCCTCACATTAATATCAAGATAATAAAGTGTTCTCCCCTCGTATGCACCGTTGTAACAGTTCGTCGTTTCAAAGCATCTCGTGATGATCGGATGTGATAGATTCAACGATTCACATACAACGGGTGTAAGCCATGTTGCACACGCAGAATACTTGGGTTTGCTTGACGAGCCTAGCATGTACAGACATGGCCTCGGGACAACGGAAACCGAAAGGTTGAACACGAGTCATATGGATGATATGATCAACATGTTGATGTTCACCATTGAAGCTACATCATCTCACGTGATGATCGGTTTTTGGTGTAGTGAATTTGGATCGTGTACCACTTAACAACTATGAGGGATGTTGTATTAAGTGGGAGTTCATTAGTAATTAGATTAAAACTTGAACTAATTATCATAAACATAGTCTGAGTAGTATTTTGAATTAATTTTGTAGTATTGGCATCCGTTTTCTACCATGCGCTAGTCTTGTAATTGAGATAGAAATACTCGTTAAAATCTGACAAGAAACTTTACGGATTGGTACCGTATTGTTAAAGAATCAAGAATTGATTAAGTCCTATTGCAAACTTTTAGTAAACCTCACATTGTTGATTCAAAGAGCTATGGTTTCAATTAGTACCTAAAGTTATCTTGTCTCCGTGAAACTTGAAGTTCAAATCTGTTTGAAAAGTAAGGAGCTGAAAATTTAGTTTTCAGAAATAATCAAGGTATGAGATATATGTGATATCTAAGACCTTATTGCAAGATGAAAGAATATAATTTGGTGAGACTACATGAACTCATAAGTTTTATGGGAATGTACGAAGGTTGAAGACGCAAGGCGTCACAATCCTCCAACTATTGGGGCACTAACGATATTCGCATATCCATGAAGTGACCATCCTTAAATATGCACCGTTGCTAAGACTCGTCGTTTCGAAGCATCACGTGATGATCGGGTGTGATAGATTCTATGTGTGCATACAACGGGAGCAAGCTAGATTTGCACATGCAAATACCAAGGTTTAAACTTTATGAGCCTAGCATGTACAGACATGGTCTCAGAAAGTTGTCATGAATTAATGGATAAAATTATGAGTGAAATTGTTCATCGTATTACAAAGTTACTAATAGTGAAATCTGGAACACTTGTCATATGATGATTAACTTCAAAATAAGAACCTCAAGGTTATTGGTATTAGACCAACAAACCTAGAAGTTATTGATGTTGAAGTGTTTTTCTGAATAATGAGGAAAGCTAAAAGAGAAACCGCAAAAGATATTTTGGCAAAAGAAAAGAAAAGACTAGAAAGTCTAGCTCAGGTGTATATAAATGATATACATGTTATGGTTGTATTCCTAGTTAAGTCACACTAAGAAATTCTTGGGTATTAATACTATATTGGTTGGTATGAAGTGTCATACAAAACAACGCAATACAAGAATACAATGGCCTAAGTGATTGACAAGGAATATGATAGGAATGCACGCCTGGAACAAAAATAAAGTATTATTATGTTCATCGTTGGCATTCTATCTAACCCTTAGAATTTATAATAAAGAACTTAATAATTGTTATTTTGCTCTGGTCAAATGAAAACAATGAGTTGTTTAAATTATGACATTACTCCATGTACGATGGATAAGTTATTATAAATCTTAATGGTGAAACACACATACATAACACTGACGCTAAAATGCTATAAGGCAAATGATTTGAATTCCTCTTATTTGTGGAACCGCCATTTAGGTCATGTTGGAAAGGAGCGCATGAAGAAACTCCATGCAAATGGATTTTTGGAGTCATTTGATTTTTTGAATCGTTTGGCGCTTGCAAATCTTTTCTAAAAGAGAATGACTAAAATACCGTTCATAGGCCAAGTTTTGAACGGGCAACTAACTTAGTGGAAACATACATGATGATGTATATGGATCACTGGGCATAGTTGTGTGCGGAAAATTCTTATACTTCATGAAAACTTCAAACAATGAATTGAGTATATATATGTGGATATATTCGATAAGGAAGAAGTTTGAAACATTTGAATGGATTCAAATAAATTTCAGCATGAAGTAGAAATCATCGTAATAGAAAAGTCAAATATCTATGATTGGATCATAGTGGAAATATTTGAATTACTAGTTTTAGCGAACATCTAAGAGAGTTATGAAATTGTTCTACAACTCACATTTCTTGGAGTATCATAGTGATGATGAAGTATCCTTTTTTTTTGAGCAAATTTGATGATGAAGTATCCGAGAGATGTATCCAAACCTAGTTGGGTCAATGATGAGATAAAATATTAATGCCATTATATTTTTGTGAATTATGCTTTAGAGACTACCGCTTTACACTGAATAGAGCATCATCATGATCCGTTGAAATGACATCATATGAGTTATGACATGGGTATAAATCCTAATAGTCTTTTCTTAAATTTTGGTATGCATAGCATGAGTAAATAAGTTTACAACCAAAATCGGATGAATGTCTTTGTTGGTTATCCCAGAGAATTGATTGGGAATTCTTCCCACAATGGAGACAAAGACAAAAGTGTTTGTCAATGTTTCTTATTTCCAAGAAATTGTTTCTAGCGAAGTTTTTGAGTGGGAGGACAATAGAACTTGATAAGGTTTATGAACCTGAGCATAATGATCAGAGTAGCGCAACATCGGAATTGGTTCCGGAAGCGGCCACGACGATCATGGCTCCTATGACTACAAAGTGTTTTAGCCATGGAGATCGAAGTACATATTGAACCTTGTAGGTATGGTTTACTTTGTGATCAAATAAATGATTTGTGGACAAAGGATTGATTTTGAACAATGATAAACCAACTACAAGCAAAGAAGTTATGATGGGCCCTGACTCCGTTAAAATGGCCATGCACCATGAAATCCATAATAGATGAATACTTTTTGAAAGTAAATGGATCTAGTTCAAAGAGTTGACTACGATAAGATTAGATCTTCCGTAGCAATGCTTATAGTCTATGTGGATTATTCTAGTAATCACTACATATTTCTTTTATGAGATATGCTAGTAGGATGGCAAAATACATTACTTATCAGAAGTATGTATTAAAGGTGTATACAAGATACAACCAAGAGTTTTGCTGGTCCGTGGAATACTAGATAGGTATACGAACTTCAATTGGATGAAGTAAGTATTGCGGAGTTGGAATCTTCACCAGATGAAATAGTCAAAGAGTTTTTGATTTCATCAGAGACGATGAAGAGGCTTGCATTTGCAAGAAATTAAGTGGGAGCGCTAAGACACATTTATAATACTTTATGTAGGTGACATATAGTTGGTTATAAATGATGTAATTATATACTTGATTAAAAAGGTTTCATTGAGAATTAACTTCAATGAAAGGATATGGACTCGAAACAAATTTAGTGTCAAGATCTATGAAGATAGATTGAAACACATAAATAAGTTTAAGTCAAAGTACATATGATGGATATTGAAGTAGTTCAATATAGAAATATTAAGAAAATGTTCTTGTCATGTGAAGGTTTAACAAGACTTGAGTGTATCCGACACTCAATGAGTAAAAACACATGAGTGATTATAGATCACGAATAATATGTACACAATCAGATATCATATGCTATAAAGTGTTATGAGCATATACCAGAATGATTCATATGATGATCATTGGACGACAGTAAGAATATCCTTGAGTACTTTAGAAGAACTAAGGATATATATATATATTTTTGTATGAAGAAATGACAAACAAATCGCTGTAAGGTGTTACACCGATATTGGTTTTGTCACATATAAAATATAATTTCAATCTCAAATTAGACTAAGTGTTGTTTAAAAGGTAGCACAATGAGCTAGAAGTTGTCTATGCTAGATTTAGAAGAGTTCTAAATATTGTGACGGATTCTACAAAAGAAGGCAGAGTATGTCATTATTTTGACAATGACAAAGGATGTTAAGTCAAGAGGTTCTTCGAGAACTTGGTGCAGTTCCGACAGAGTCGAACTTTGAAGCTATATTGTGTGTGACAATATTAGTGACATATTTCGGACAACGGAATTAAGGTTCCACCGGAAGATCAAACATATTTAATGCCAACTCATTTGGAAATGAGTGATGCGTTGAGACGAAAATGAATTACAAAATACATACGTTTCGAGCGTGTCAGATCCGATGACTAAAAACCTCTCCCGTGAGCAATACATGATAAAGCACCAGAAGGCCAAGGTGTTATATCTTTACAAATGTAAACTAGATTATTGACTCTAGTGCAAGTGGGAGACTTAAGAGATATGCCCTAGAGGCAATAATAAAGTGGTTATTATTTATATCTTTATGTTTATGATAAATGTTTATATATCATGCTATAATTGTATTAACCGAAACATTAGTACATGTGTGATATGTAGACAACAAGAAGTCCCTAGTATGCCTCTTAAACTAGCTTGTTGATTAATGGATGATTAGTTTCATAATCATGAACATTGGATGTTATTAATAACAAGGTTATATCATTATATGAATGATGTAATGGACACACCCAATTAAGCGTAGCATAAGATCTCGTCATTAAGTTATTTGCTATAAGCTTTCGATACATAGTTACCTAGTCCTTATGACCATGAGATCATGTAAATCATTTATACCGGAAAGGTACTTTGATTACATCAAACGCCACTGGGTAAATGGGTGGTTATAAAGGTGGGATTAAGTATCCGGAAAGTATGAGTTGAGGCATATGGATCAACAGTGGGATTTGTCCATCCCGATGACGGATAGATATACTCTGGGCCCTCTCGGTGGAATGTCGTCTAATGTCTTGCAAGCATATGAATAAGTTCATAAGAGACCACATACCACGGTACGAGTAAAGAGTACTTGTCAGGAGACGAGGTTGAACAAGGTATAGAGTGATACCGAAGATCAAACCTCGGACAAGTAAAATATCGCGTGACAAAGGGAATTGGTATTGTATGCGAATGGTTCATTCGATCACTAAAAGTCATCGCTGAATATGTGGGAGCCATTATGGATCTCCAGATCCCGCTATTGGTTATTGGTCGGAGTGAGTACTCAACCATGTCCACATACTTCACGAACCGTAGGGTGACACACTTAAAGTTGGATGTTGAAATGGTAGTACTTGAATATGGAATGGAGTTCGAATATTTGTTCGGAGTCCCGGATGAGATCCCGGACATCACGAGGAGTTCCGGAATGGTCCGGAGAATAAGATTCATATATAGGAAGTCATATTCCAAGTTTGGAAATGATCCGGTGCATTTATGGCAGGTTCTAGAAGGTTCTAGAAAAGTCCGGAAGAAATCACCATGGAAAGTAGAGTCCCGGAGGGACTCCACCTTGCATGGCCAGCCAACCCTAAAGGGGAGGAGTCCAAGGTGGACTCCCTAGGGTGGCCGGCCAACCCCCTCATGGAAGGGGGAATCCCACCCCAAGTGGGATTCCCACCTTGGGTAGGTTTCCCTACATATGGGAGGTTTCATTGTTGGGGTCTTATTCGAAGACTTGGATACCAACACTTGGGGATTTCCACCTATATAATGAGGAGGAGAGGGAGGGGGCTGCCCACTCTTGGCCGCACCACCTAGGGCTGCCCTTGGCCGGCGCCCTAGCATCCCCCTCTCTCCCCAAACCCTAGCGGTATCTCTCCTCCACCACATCCCGCACGCTTAAGCGAAGCTCCGCCGGATTTCTCCACCACCACCAACACCACGCCGTCGTGCTGTCGGATTCAAGAGGAGCTACTACTTCCGCTGCCCGCTGGAACGGGGAGGTGGACGTCGTCTTCATCAACAACCGAACGTGTGACCGAGTACGGAGGTGCTGCCCGTTCGTGGCGCCGGAACCGATCGTGATCAAGATCTTCTACGCCCTTTTGCGGCAAGTGAACGTCTACCGCAGCAACAAGAGCCTCATCTTGTAGGCTTTGGAATCTCTTCAAGGGTGAGACTCGATACCCCCTCGTTGCTACCGTCTTCTAGATTGCATCTTGGCTTGGATTGCGTGTTCGCGGTAGGAAAATTTTTGTTTTCTATGCAACGTTATCCTACACTTTGTGCCTCATACGCCAAAACACCCAAAAGAGGTAGGCCGAGCCAAAGCAAAAGAGCCAAGTGTGCATCGGATGGGATGCGGAAACAATTCCGGAATCTTTGCAGTGCAAGATCAAAGCAAACAATAAGCAAAATGCTAAGTCAACAGACAAACATAACTTGGTAACTTACCGATACAACATACCGGCAGATAACATGGTACCACAGCCAAAAGAACGGCTAAGTTTTATATTACATCATAAACCCCGGCACACCGGGGTAGATATTAATGAGCATGGTTTTGAGGTAAGCAGGGGCAGGCAAACACATCACAGGAGATGTTTAAGCAGCAGGAGCTTCAGGAGGAGCAGAACCGGCCTCTGGAGCTTCCGGAACAGCATCACCCTCTCTGACATCCTCATCTTCCTCGTTTTCTCCTTCTTCTTCGTCGTTGAGGTAGTCCTTAACGTCGGGAGGAGGGGGGATGAAGGTGCGGATCGGGGCGTACTCTGCAATCCGGTAGGCACGATCCTGCCGCTTCGCCGTGAGGACCGGATCCGTATCGGTGGGAGCATTTTCGCGCACGCCGTGGAGGGCGTCCAAATCCAAGTCCTCGTACCAGGAGCACGCGACGCGTAGCGCTGCATTCGCTCCGGCACGAGCTGCTGAGCACTGCCATTCGCGGATCCTCCGGCCGGCACCTTTCAGGCATTCGGAGGTGAGCGTCGGGCTAGCCGGCACCTCCTCCCCAGGCCATAGCACCTTGAAGAGCTGGATCGCCACGTCGGGCAGATCGGCGAGGTTCCGGTCCACCGCGCGCATGTGGGCGACCCGGGCAGAAAGAGCGACCAGGTGGTCATAAGGATCCCAGGGTGCATCCGGATTCTTGAACTCTTGCTGAACCCGGCGCTCAGCCACCTTCTTCTGTGCATGCAGCTGCGAATCCGGAAAGAGCCCTACGAGGAAAAGAAAAAGGATAAGGACATGCTACCGGAAAATATAAGCTTATAAGAAAAAAAACCGGAAAAGAAAGAAGAAAAACTTACTGAGGGCAAGCGCGTCGGTTTGCATGACCAGTTGGTCACACTCCTTCTGCTATGCCTCTAGGAGGGCGGCCCGATCCTCGGCTGCTTTTCGCGCCTTGCCTCCCTCCTCCAGCTCTGCCCGCAGCACCGCGGTGGAGTTTTTGGCATCCTCCAGGGCCTCGTTCAGCCTAGCCTCAGCGGCAGCTTTGGCAGCCTTCATCTCCTCGTTGTGCTGGAGCCCAAGTTGGATTCGCTGGTCCTTCAGCCCCCTGGAAACGAGTTCCTGGGCGTCCAGAGCCTCGCGATGCTCCCGGATAAGCTGCTCTTTTTCACCTAGAGTCCGGAAAGGAAATCTTAACAAAACTATAGCTGGCAAAACGCAGAAAGGCGAATCAATCAGAAAAGGAGCGCTACCTTGGAGTGCAGCAAGCTGGGTCTTGAGCGCTTCGATGGAAGCTTCCAGGATAGCTGTTATGCAAAAAATTATAAGTACTAGAAGAGAAAAGCTTCCGGTAAGAAGATGCCGGAGGCAGGAAAGCTCACCTTGGCACTTGTTGTGCGCTTCAGAAAGATCCCGGTGCTCCCACAGAAGCTCCTCAAAGAGGTGCTTCCGGGCATCCGCGGTGCTCTGTTCAAGTAAAAATGACTATAAGAAGAGGCCGGTTTCTCTATGTTCCTAACTGAGTTTCGCGCTAAGAGCCATGTTCTTAACCCGAAACTCGGGGACTGTCTATGACGGTTTCTTGAGTTCCTAACTGAGTTTTGCGCTAAGAGCCATGTTCTTAACCCGAAACTCGGGGACTGGCTATGACGGTTTCTTGAGTTTCTACTTAAGTTTCGCGCTAAAAGCTATGCTCTCAACACGAAACTCGGGGACTGGGAAGATATACATAATCCGGAAAGAATGAAACATGCATGAGCTAAAAGTTGCAAAGGGTTGGTGAGACTTACCAACACATTGTTGGTGGCATCGTGCCACGCGTTGTCAAGCTCCTTCACCGCGCGCCGCAGCCGCATGAAGTGTTCCTCGGTGCACCGGGGGCCAGTGGGGTCAACCGCCGGAAGCCGATCCTTCCCCAGGCCGCGCGTGGCTGCGGACACATCCTCTTGATTCCACTTCTCAGCGTACTCAAGCAAATGCCCCAGCTCGCGGCCTTCGCGCTTCAGCTCCGTAATCCGGCCCAGCTGGCCGGAAGCCTTTTCTCCGGCCACGACAGCGGCGCGGCCAGAGTGCAGCACCAAGTGCCGCGAGCCAGAGGTAGAGGTGCCGGAAGCCGCGGCCTGCACCTTGAAGGGTTCCGGCTTGAGGGGTTTCGTGCCCTCTGGCGGCGGCGTCGGCCTGGCCGCAGTGGGTCCTTGGCTTGGCGGCGGCGTTGGCGTGGCCCCAGTGGGCTCAGCGGTAGGAGCTTCTGGCGGACGCGCAGGCGAAGTCTTGGGCGACGAGTGGGCGTTAGGTGCGCCCTGGCCCGGAGTAGAACTTGCCGGCGCGGAAGAATCCGGCACGGACTTGGCGGGGGTAGAATCCGCAGTCTTCTTCTTCTTTCTTTTCAGGACGGGAGGAACCAGAGGTTCCGCCCGCCCGGCAGCTTCAGAATCGGCGCCGATATTGCTGGCGCCGGTATCTTGTGTGTCTGGAGGGGAGACACGGTCCTCCTTCGCGCGGTGATCTGAAGGTGTAGGGGCCGCGCGCCCCGCACTTGAGGTGCCTCCCAGAGGGGAGGCAGAAGGGTTGCCGGTACCAGATGGTACCGGGCTTGAGTGAGGAGGAGATGAGGTCCTTCCGGTTCCCTCAGAGCTCTCCGGCTTCATCCCGGTGGTGCTCTTGGAGAGCTTGAGCGCAGGGCTGAACAAGAAAAAGAGAAAGGATAAGAAAAAACAGCCGGAAGGAAAAGTTTGTAAAACAAAGCAAACAGAAAAAACAAAAGCTTACCCGGAAGAGACCGGGATCGTTTTCCCTTTGTAGCGTCTCTTGCCTACTTCTTTCCCTCCAACGACTTCCGTCCGGGAGCATTTGGCGGGAGGGGCCTGGCTTGAACCGGCATCTGGTGCCGGGGCCTTGTTCATCTTTCCCTGGGAGGTGAGTTTCTCCAGGAACTCATGGACAACCTCGGCCTGCAGAGGAGCCAGATGCTCATGAACCTGTGGTTGGGGGCCAGCTGAGGGAGCATCTACAGAGGGGAAATAACAATAAAGCATGAGAGATCGGAAAAGAAAGCTACCTCCAGCATAGTGAGATCATCACTGGAACCGGGAGCTTCAGACGAGAAGTTACCGGGGCGCGAGGTATGCGTGCGGCCCATCTTGAGGTCGGTCCAATGAATATAAGGATCCGGGTCCACCTTGTCCAGAGGCCGCTTCCGGCAAGGGCCTCGCTGGTCCGCTGTGATGCGAGGGAAGCGCTGCTTAGCCTGGAAAGAAATAGAAAGACAATCAGCTACAACACAAAAGTTACCGGTACAGCAACCCGGATTGCATAATCTCTTACTTCGTCAGTTGGAGGGTTGGTGGAGCTGAGAGGCAGGAAGCCCCACTCCCAATCAATCGGCATGGCAGTTTGGAGAGAAAAGAAGCGAGCGAAAGTCTCGCGAGTGGGACGGATGCCGATGTAGCCCTCCATGAAGGTAGCATAACAAGAAAGGTAAAAAACGGCATTGCCAGGAAGATGGTGAGGCTGGAGTTGGTAATAATCCAGAATCTGGCGGAAGAAGTCAGAAGCAGGAAGGCCGAAGCCGCGCTCGAAGTGAGCGAGGAAGACAACGAACTCACCGGGTTCAAGTAACGGCTCGATCTCGTCGCGCGGAAGCCGGCAGGATACTCCTTCCGGTATCCTTCTAGACCGGTACAACCAGTCGATTTCGTGCTGTGTCACGTCGGAGCCTTTCCAGGCTCCGCGGGTGATGCCGGATAGATATACTCCGGAAGCTTGGCGAGAGCTGCCGGCCTCTTGACCTTTTCCGGTATCGGATTCCATCCTTGCAAGCTCAGCTGAGAGTCCGTCGGAAGCTTCACTTTGGTGGCTACTGGAGGACGATTCGGAAAGAAACTCTTCACTAGACATACGAATCTGAAAGGCACCGGATTCTACCCGAAAAACTGATTTTCCAAGATCTACCCTTGCGCGAAGATCTACGAGTAAGATAAAAAGGCAAAAGAAAAGAAAGGGTAAATACTCTACCGGCCCAAGATCTGGAAGACGAGAAAGAAGAGGGCAAAGAAGCATTGAGGCTAATCTGGGGCGGCGCGAAACTTTGAAGGTGGTCGCCGGAGAAGCAGTGAACCTGCAGTCGCCGATGAGGTCCGGTGAAGAAGAAGAGAAGAAGTCGCCGCAGAACGTGCGGTGCGGCGGCGGCAGACGTGCTGCGGTGAGTCACTGCGCAGCGGGGTTTGGTGAAGCTCGGTGAAGTTGCAGCGGAGGTTCGCCGGGCGGCGGAGCTCTGGCGACGAACGGAGGCAGCGAGGGCGCAAGAGGGCTAAGAGCTCTGAGTGCGCGAGGAAGTTGAGAATGTGAAGAAAGGAGGAAGAAGGAACCGCTCCCCCTTATATAGGAAGAAGAGATAGTGGGCTGGCAACCGCTGGGCCGCGGCGGTTCAGTCCATGGGCCGCCATGTGGCGCGAGGATACACGCGCAGAAAATGATATGCCACAGGGAGGCCGCATGGATCTGGAACGGCAGCGGGGATCCGGTGCGACACCATAAATACTGGCGCAGAAGCCGAAGGGAAGTGACCCCTGACACTGGCGCGTCAGGTACAGTGCGCATGTCACTGACAGGCACTGTACCCGAGAAATTCTCGACTTCGCCGAGGAGGGATTTAATGTCAATGATACCAGAAGAGAAGACACCGGAGACACTTTGTAAAGAAAGAAAGATGTGAGTTCGGCAAAGATGCCGGAAGATCTAAACTTACCACCGGAAAGGTTAAACCGGTACCTTAAGATATGGGAACCTGGCATGGTCCGTTGGATAAAATCCACCGGACTATACCAGCTTCGGGGATTAATGTCGGGGGGATGACCCCCGGTATGCCAAAGGCATGCCAAACCGGATGGTTTGAGCCATCAAGGTACCGGTTTAATGTTTATTCCGGAGCGTGAAGTTAAGCTTTTGGCTAAGGCAATCTATACCGGTATCCCCAAGAAGGGTATACCGGAACAAGCTAAGAAGACACCGGGTTACCGGTAAGAAGTGCACTGTAGCACGTCGGCAAGACTGGTCAAAGATTCTCTAAGGAGCTAGAGGACAAGGATGAGCTAAGCAAAGTAGCTTTAAACGAAGCCCTGGCGCCAAAGAGGAAGGTGACGCCAAAAGCAACCGGAGGACGTCAGCCTCCCTGATTATAGAAGATACCGGCGTCACCTATGATTAAAGTAGCTTTGTAAAGTAGTTTGTCCAGTCAAAGATGCCATTAGGGTTTCCTAGGGTTTCTTCCCCTGTAAGCCACCCTCTCCCCTATATAAGGAGAGGGGGCACACCCATACGCGGGTACGAACATGCGATCTATGCGAGTCCTTGTATTCTGAAACCTGTAACCTGTTGAAATCAATGAAGAGAAAGATCTAGAGCAGAGTTCTTCCTTGTGTATTTCTTCTTCTACCTCTGGCTTTGGCTAAGTTCTTGAGGAAAGCATCCGGAAGTTCATCCAATCTAATCAAAAACCCTCCCCCGAACGTCGTGGTGAACAGACAGATGCCATAGGATGGCTTAAGTTGGGGCCGAATGGGCGCTAGAGGATTCGGGGAAGGGTTTTTGATTAGATTGGATGAACTTCCAGATGCTTTCCTCAAGAACTTAGCCAAAGCCAGAGGTAGAAGAAGAAATACACAAGGAAGAACTCTGCTCTAGATCTTTCTCTTCATTGATTTCAACAAGTTACAGGTTTGTGCATTCTCTACTCTCTCATCGTCCCGTAATAGGGTGTGCCCCCTCTCCTTATATAGGGGAGAGGGTGGCTTACAGGGGAAGAAACTCTAATAGCATCTTTGAACAGACAAACTACTTTACAAAGCTACTTTAATCATAGGTGACGCCGGTATCTTCTTTAATCAGGGAGGCTGACGTCCTCCGGTTGCTTTTGGCGTCACCTTCCTCTTTGGCGCCAGGGCTTCGTTTAAAGCTACTTTGCTTATCTCATCCTTGTCCTCTAGCTCCTGAGAGAATCTTTGACCAGTCTTGCCGACGTGCTACAGTGCACTTCTTACCGGTAACCCGGTGTCCTCTTAGCTTGTTCCGGTACACCCCTCTTGGGGATACCGGCATAGCTTGTCTTAGCCAAAAGCTTAACTTCACGCTCCGGAATGAACATTAAACTGGTATTTTGATGGCTCAAACCATCCGGTTTGGCATGCCTTTGGCATACCGGGGGTCATCCCCCCGACATTAGTCCCCGAAGCTGGTATAGTCCGGTGGATTTTATCCAACGGACCATGCCAGGTTCCCATATCTTAAGGTACCGGTTTAACCTTTCCGGCGGTAAGTTTAGATCTCTCGGCATTTTTGCCGAACTCACATCTTTCTTTCTTTACAAAGTGTCTCCGGTGTCTTCTCTTCCGGTATCATTGACATTAAATCCCTCCTCGGCGAAGTCGAGAATTTCTCGGGTACAGTGCCTGTTAGTGACATGCGCACTGTACCTGACGCGCCAGTGTCAGGGGTCACTTCCCTTCGGCTTCTGCGACAGTATTTATGGTGCCGCACCGGATCCCCGCTGCCGTTCCGGATCCATGCGGCCTTCCTGTGGCATACTAATTTCCGCGCGTGTATCCTCGCACCACGTGGCGGCCCATGGACTGAACCGCCGCGGCCCAGCGGTTGCCAGCCCACCATCTCTTCTTCCTATATAAGGGGAAGCGGTTCCTTCTTCCGCCTTTCTTCGCATTCTCAACTTCCTCGCGCACTCAGAGCTCTTAGCCCTCTTGCGCCCTCGCTGCCTCCGTTCGTCGCCAGAGCTCCACCGCCCGGCGAACCTCCGCTGCAACTTCGCCGAGCTTCGCCAAACCCCACTGCGCAGGGATTCACCGCAGCACGTCTGCCGCCGCACCGTACGTTCTGCGGCGACTTCCTCTCTTCTTCTTCAACGGACCTCGTCGGCGACTGCAGGTTCACTGCTTCTCCGACGACCACCTTCAGAGTTTCGCGCCGCCCCAGGTTACCCTCAACGCTTCTTTGCCCTCTTCTTTCTCGTCTTCCAGATCTTGGGCCGGAAGAGTATTTACCCTCTCTTTTCTTTTGCCTTTTATCTTACTCGTAGATCTTCGCGCAAGGGTAGATCTTGGGAAATCAGTTTTTCGGGTAGAATCCGGCGTCTTTCAGATTCGTATGTCTAGTGAAAGAGTTTCTTTCCGAATCATCCTCCAGTAGCCATCTGAGTGAAGCTTCCGACGGACTCTCCGCTGAGCTTGCCCAGATGGAATCTGATACCGGGAGAGGTCAAGAGGCCGGCAGCTCTAGCCAATCTTCCGGCATCACCCGCGGAGCCTGGAAAGGCTCCGACGTGACACAGCACGAAATCGACTGGTTGTACCGGTCTAGAAGGATACCGGAAGGAGTATCCTGCCGGCTTCCGCGCGACGAGATAGAGCCGGTACTTGAACCCGGTGAGTTCGTAGTCTTTCTCGCTCACTTCGAGCGCGGCTTCGGCCTTCCTGCTTCTGATTTCTTCCGCCAGATTCTGGATTATTACCTACTCCAGCCTCACCATCTTCCTGGCAATGCCGTTTTTTACCTTTCTTGTTATGCTACCTTCATGGAGGGCTACATCGGCGTCCATCCCACTCACGAGACTTTTGCTCGCTTCTTTTCTCTTCGAATTAATTCCGTCCAGGGCAAGGAAATTCCTAAGCCCAAACCCCCCGTTCAATGCGGGTCTTGCATCATCGGCTCCCGCCAAGGGAGCCCCTTTTTTAAATTCTCCGGTCTCGAGTCATGCCGGTTATGGCAAGGGACCTTCTTCTACGTGAAGAACACCGGCGCCGCAGACCTCATCAATCTGCCGGCTTTCAATCCGGCGCCGCCCACAAAGGTCAATTGGGGCTACAATCCTGGGAACACTCATATAGAGACGAGTCGGATTGTACGCTTCACGGAGAAGCTGATGAAAGAGACGAACATTTGTTCTGACGACATCATCCGCACCTTCATCTCACGCCGGGTGCTTCCCCTCAAGCGCCGGGCTCACAAAATAAGCGAAATGTACGGCCCTGGCGATCCTACCAAGATCACCGGCCTCCCTCTAAGCAAAGAGGACGTAGTCCTCAAGGCTAGGCAGATCTGCCAAACTGCCATGCCGATTGACTGGGAGTGGGGCTTCCTGCCTCTCAGCTCCACCAACCCTCCAACTGACGAAGTAAGAGATTATGCAATCCGGGTTGTTGTACCGGTAACTTTTGTGTTGTAGCTTATTGTCTTTCTATTTCTTTCCAGGCTAAGCAGCGCTTCCCTCGCATCACATCGGACCAGCGAGGCCCTTGCCGGAAGCGGCCTCTGGACAAGGTGGACCCGGATCCTTATATTCATTGGACCGACCTCAAGATGGGCCGCACCCACAACTCGCGCCCCGGTAACTTCTCGTCTGAAGCTCCCGGTTCCAGTGATGATCTCACTATGCTTGAGGTAGCTTTCTTTTCCGGTCTCTCATGCTTTATTGTTATTTCCCCTCTGTAGATGCTCCCTCAGCTGGCCCCCAACCACAGGTTCATGAGCATGTGGCTCCTCTGCAGGCCGAGGTTGGCCATGAGTTCCTGGAGAAACTCACCTCCCAGGGCAAGAAGAACAAAGCCCCGGCACCAGATGCCGGTTCAAGCCAGGCCCCTCCCGAAAAACGCTCCCGGACGGAAGTTGTTGGAGGGAAAGAAGTAGGCAAGAGGCGCTACAAAGGGAAAACGATGCCGGTCTATTCCGGGTAAGCTTTTGTTTTTCTGTTTGTTTTGTTTTACAAACTCTTCCTTTTGGTTGTTTTTTCTTATCCTTTCTCTTTTTCTTGTTCAGCCCTGCGCTCAAGCTCTCCAAGAGCGCCACCGGCATGAGGCCGGAGAGCTCTGAGGGAACCGCAAGGACCTCATCTCCTCCTCACTCAAGCCCGGTACCATCTGGTACCGGCAACCCTTCTTCCTCCCCTCTGGGAGGCACCTCAAGTGCGGGGCGCGCGGCCCCTACACCTTCAGATCACCGCGCGGAGGAGGACCGTGTCTCCCCTCCAGACACACAAGATACCGGCGCCAGCAATATCGGCGCCGATTCTGAAGCTGCCGGGCGGGCGGAACCTCTGGTTCCTCCCGTCCTGAAAAGAAAGAAGAAGAAGACTGCGGATTCTACCCCCGCCAAGTCCGTGCCGGATTCTTCCGCGCCGGCAAGTTCTACTCCGGGCCAGGGCGCACCTGACGCCCACTCGTCGCCCAAGACTGCGCCTCCGCCAGAAGCTCCTACCGCCGAGTCCACCGGGGCCACGCCAACGCCACCGCCAAGCCAAGGACCCACTGCGGCCAGGCCGACGCCGCCGCCAGAGGGCACCAAACCCCTCAAGCCGGAACCCTTCAAGGCGCAGGCCGCGGCTTCCGGCACCTCTACCTCTGGCTCGCGGCACTTGGTGCTGCACTCTGGCCGCGCCGCTGTCGTGGCCGGAGAAAAGGCTTCCGGCCAGCTGGGCCGGATTACGGAGCTGAAGCGCGAAGGCCGCGAGCTGGGGCATTTGCTTGAGTACGCTGAGAAGTGGAATCAAGCGGATGTGTCCGCAGCCACGCGCGGCCTGGGGAAGGATCGGCTTCCGGCGGTTGACCCCGCTGGCCCCCGGTGCACCGAGGAACACTTCATGCGGCTGCGGCGCGCGGTGAAGGAGCTTGACAACTCGTGGCACGATGCCACCAACAATGTGTTGGTAAGTCTCACCAACCCTTTGCAACTTTTAGCTCATGCCGGTTTCATTCTTTCTGGATCATGTATATCTTCCCAGTCCCCGAGTTTCGTGTTGAGAGCGCAGCTCTTAGCGCGAAACTTAGGTAGAAACTCAAAAAACCGGCATAGCCAGTCCCCGAGTTTCGGGTTGAGAGCTTGGCTCTTAGCGCGGAACTTAGATAGAAACTCAAAAAACCGGATAGCCAGTCCCCGAGTTTCGGGTTGAGAGCATAGCTCTTAGCGCAAAACTTAGTGAAGAACATGGAGAAACCGGCTTCTTCTTATAGTCATTTTTACTTGAACAGAGCACCGCGGATGCCCGGAAGCACCTCTTTGAGGAGCTTTTGTGGGAGCACCGGGATCTTTCTGAAGCGCACAGCAAGTGCCAAGGTGAGCTTTCCTGCCTCCGGCATCTTCTTACCGGAAGCTTTTCTCTTCTAGTACTTATACTTTTTTGCATAACAGCTATCCCGGAAGCTTCCATCGAAGCGCTCAAGACCCAGCTTGCTGCACTCCAAGGTACCGCTCCTTTTCTGATTGATTCGCCTTTCTGCGTTTTGCCAGCTATAGTTTCGTTAAGATTTCCTTTCCGGACTCTAGGTGAAAAAGAGCAGCTTATCCGGGAGCATCGCGAGGCTCTGGACGCCCAGGAACTCGTTTCCAGGGGGCTGAAGGACCAGCTCATCCAACTTGGGCTCCAGCACAACGAGGAGATGAAGGCTGCCAAAGCTGCCGCTGAGGCTAGGCTGAACGAGGCCCTGGAGGATGCCAACAACTCCACCGCGGGGCTGCGGGCAGAGCTGGAGGAGGGAGGCAAGGCGTGGAAAGCAGCCGAGGATCGGGCCGCCCTCCTAGAGGCATAGCAGAAGGAGTATGACCAACTGGTCCTGCAAACCGACACGCTTGCCCTCAGTAAGTTTTTCTTCTTTCTTTTCCGGTTTTTTGCTTATAAGCTCATATTTTCCGGTAGCATGTCCTTATCATTTTTCTTTGCCTCGCAGGACTCTTTCCGGATTCGCAGCTGCATGCGCAGAAGAAGGTGGCTGAGCGCCGGATTCAGCAAGAGTTCAAGAATCCGGATGCACCCTGGGATCCTTATGACCACGTGGTCGCTCTTTCTGCCCGGGTCGCCCACATGCGCGCGGTGGAACGGAACCTCGCCGATCTGCCCGACGTGGCGATCCAGCTCTTCAAGGTGCTATGGCTTGGGGAGGAGGTGCCGGCTAGCCTGACGCTCACCTCCGAATGCCTGAAAGGTGCCGGCCGGAGGATCCGCGAATGGCAGTGCTCAGCAGCTCGTGCCGGAGCGGATGCAGCGCTACGCGTCGCGTGCTCCTGGTACGAGGACTTGGATTTGGACGCCATCCACGGCGTGCGCGAAAATGCTCCCACCGATACGGATCCGGTCCTCACGGCGAAGCGGCAGGATCGTGCCTACCGGATTGCAGAGTACGCCCCGGTCCGCACCTTCATCCCCCCTCCTCCCGACGTTAAGGACTACCTCAGCGACGAAGAAGAAGGAGAAGACGAGGAAGATGAGGATGCCGGAGAGGGTGATGCTGTTCCGGAAGCTCCAGAGGCCGGTTCTGCTCCTCCTGAAGCTCCTGCTGCTTAAACATCTCCTGTGATGTGTTTGCCTGCCCCTGCTTACCTCAAAACAATGCTCATTAAATTCTACCCCGGTGTGCCGGAGTTTATGATGTAATATAAAACTTAGCCGTTCTTTTGGCTGTGGTACCATGTTATCTGCCAGTATGTTGTATCGGTAAGTTACCAAGTTATGTTTGTCTGTTGACTTAGCATTTTGCTTATTGTTTGCTTTGATCTTGCACTGCAAAGATTCCGGAATTGTTTCCGCATCCAATCCGATGCACACTTGGCTCTTTTGCTTTGGCTCTGCCTACCTCTTTTGGGTGTTTTGGCGTATGAGGCAGAAAGTTCTTTTGCCAAGCAAGCACTTTCTTGAACTTAGAAATAACTCGAAATTTTCACAAAAACCGGTTTAGCCGGGGTTAGTTAAATTTTTCCGGATTGTTCGTTCCCACTCTCTCTTTTCGTAGTTCGCGTGCTTAATTCCTACCGGTTTATATTGCTTGCCATGAAGCCGGGTTGCGGACAACAGCAGAGTCGAAGACTCCGGTAGGTTTAGCACGTTACTAAACCGGAAAGAAAAAATGTTCACCAAGCAACCGGTAAACTGAAAAAATAAACATATTGCATGCAATTTCAGTAGGGGTAGTCCCCGAGATTCATTCGAGGTTTCGACATCTTTTATTCATAGCAAATAAGGTACAAAAAGGAACTTCTTACACCACACTTCATGAGTAGAAAGGACGCAACAGAGCTACGTTCCACGGACGCTTGGTCTCATCTCCGGATTTGTCCGCCTTTCCTTTCTTCCATTCCTGCGCATCGATTAGGTAGTAGGCATCATTGTGGAGAGCCTTGCTCACAATGAAAGGTCCCTCCCATGGGGGTGAAAGCTTATGCCGTCCTTCAGTGCGCTGCACTGGGCGCAACACCAGATCTCCTTCCCGGAATACCCTCGGGTTAACCTTCTGTTTGCTCCGGAAGGTGTAGAAGCTCCGGAAGGTGTTGAAGGAATGGATTGGTGTATGTACCAGTGTGCTAGCCAAGTGAAGCAAGGATTATATTATTGTCACGTAGAAATGCTTCTCAACTAGAATAGTTCTTTTTCATCCAGCAATAATGATCAGTAGCCCTGGCCTGTCTCCTTCAACGGAATAGTCATGCATGCATATATACACGAGAAAACTAAGCCCACCTATCAAGGACAATCCCGATGTCTCGCACGCCCATGCATGTGTGTCTCACAAGATGAAACGAAAGCAATGGATCCTACTTGTGCTTGTTTTGAGCACAACCGATGACTGCAAGATGAACATGGAGCAGGTCGAAATACGGTTAGCTGTGAAGTCTGCCGGTGTTGGGGGTTCTGTGTTCTGGGATCCTCTTATAGGCACATCTAGTCGTACATGGGAGTTCTTAATTATATTATACTACCTGTCTGTAAATGGTTAATTCACTCGTACAAGATCGACTGGCTTTGGCTCAAAACTCGCGTTGTTTACATGCATGGAGCACCGCCCAAAGGCCAAGAAGAAAAATAAATATAAGTACAAAAATATACTTGCGCTCACATAGTTGTAAATTAGAATGCTGATTGTATTTAACTAGTATCGCAGTCACTGAGTCACCCTAGTGAGGTACCGTCCTTAATTTTAAAATAACTGAAGATTAGAGATTGAATGGCGCATGTCTCAGGAGTTCTAATGCCATTCGTTTGCTCGTACTACCATAAGGTTGCCACTTTAGACAATACTACCTTCGTTATACATAAAATAAGTGTCTCATTTTTACCTAGTACTAGTATATGCAAAAAAAAGTTGAAACAATTCTTTTAGCATGAAAGGAGTAACCATTATTCATTGATGTTGCGGTAAAGATCCTAAGTATTCTCAATTTCTCATCGATCAATGGTTTTCAATACCATCCTTTACCATTTTTTTACCATTTGAAATATCATGCTATAGAAAATAGCAACACATTGTATTTATTTCTTCCCATGGTCCTTTGTTTATGATGGTATATCCGGTATTGAATTGTTGTACGATGTGACTGTACGAATGGCGTCCGTTCTTTGGAAACAATAATTACAGTAGTCCAAGCCTACCTACATTTATTTTGAAATGGGAGCTCAGCACGACCTCTGCATCAAATCGATGCACCTAACCTTAATTTGTAGTATTGCAGACTTTAAAGTGTCACAGATTACATCTCAAGGGTCATTGTACATGTTAAATGAATTAACCATGTAACAAAGAACACAAAAAGGTTCTTTGCATCTTGTACATTGTAGAATGAATTTAGCCACCCTTAGTGAATGTAGCCGGAACAATTGTCATTAGCCGATTGCACCTCACATGCAGGAGGTAGGACTACAAGTGAATATAAGGAAAAAAACTGTGGATAACCTGCAATTTTTTGAGTTGTGTCCTTGTTAAATACTACATGCATGGTTTCCATAATTCCAAATTGCCCATACCACCCCCACAAAAATTCTTGCTTCTATTTTCTTGTCTGCACATCTAATCAGTTGCTAAACATATTGGTCACATACTCACATTAGCCGATAGAGGGATATTGTAAGTGAAGTGAACCACTCTCCAAACCAAAGGTGCAAAAGAATAAGGCATGACAAGATGGTCAATTGTGTTCCTCTAGATCATAAAAAGTACATTTACTAACACCTAGTCCATCCTCTTCTAGCCACCTTATCCTTAGTGTGTATAACTTTTTTTAAATTAAAAAACCATGTAACAATCCTACCTTTTGTCAATTTAGATGACCTATAATTGTTTTGTGTTTATTGCGTTGAACCTCAAGGGGTATATATAGAAGTACATGGAGGGAATAGAGTTGGAATAAAAGAAGGTCTAGAGTCCTAGTCTATTTCTACATATACGTACTCTAACACCTCCTTAGTCGAAGCAGGAGTGAAGCATACGATTGCAATTGGATTTAAAGTCTCGCGCTTTCGTCGTCTTCTCTATCGTGTCATCATCAACGTCCCCTTCTAGTGCCTTCTCTTTCCTCTCATAGTCACAATGGAAGTTTCATGGATGCATGTGATGACGTGGACATTGTTTACTGGAGTTGTTGCCAATGTTTAGCTCTAGACATTGTTGTTGAAGACGCACGATGTCGATGTCGAGGTAGTCGAACATGATGAAGCTGTGTTCGAGATAGTCATGGTCGATGTATTACTCGTCGTAGTCGGTGTAGCCGCATTCGCCGGAGACGCAAAAAAAGTGTGATTTCTTCTTTTTCTTCTTTTGGATGGAGCTGCTACCGTGGAAGAGCACCCTGCGGATGTCAGATGGTGCATTCTGGGGCATCTTGTGGATGTCAGAGGACACTCATTAGTGATTCCACTAGTTTTTCCACGAATGGAGGAAGCCGACCAATCTCACAACGGTTTTGATATAACCGTGTGCACGGTTGTAGGGGCTATCACAATAATGATGTCGGTGTGTAGATGCAGTCTTAGCCGTCGGACGTGGTTAGTGTCGTTGTCAGTATCATGTCATGGGACGCAGTTAGTTTCATCGTCAAACCTTGCAGTTGTATTCTTAGAGGGCGTTATAGTTGTATGTTCATGATGGTGCTTATCGTAACGCCAACTTCACACTGTTGGGGAAACCCAAGAGAAAGGTATGATAAGTACAGTAGCAAGTTTTCGCTCAGTAAGATACCAAGGTTTAATCGACCAGTAGGAGAAAGGCGTAACTTCTGAAGGTGTTGCTAGATGACTAGTGGCAGGGCGCTCTACCGGTGTCAGTAACAACGTGGAACCTACACACAACACAACCAAAGTACTTTGCCCCAACTTACAGTGAGATTGTCCATCTCACCGGTTTGCTGAAAACAAAGGATTAGACGTATCGAGTGGAAAAATATGTTTGCAGAAAGTAAACAGAACAAGATTGCAGCAGAATTTATCTGTAAAGGAAACAGGACCATGGTCCACAGTTCACTAGAACTGTCTCTCCATAAAGATAAATAGCATGTTGGGTGAACAAATTACAGCTGGGCAATTAACATAATATCGACCATACATGACAAGATGATTACTATGAGATTTGATTGGACACTACAACATTATACATAGACGATAATCCAACTGTGTCTATGACTAATAATCCACCTTTTGGTTATCGTTCGAACCCCTTTCAGTATTAAGTTGCAAGCAACAGATTATCGCATTAAGCAATGTGTGTAAAGTAAACAACATAATTACCCTCGGATAAAACATTGTTGTTTTATCCCTAGTAGCAACAACACATCTACAATCTTAAAAGTTATTGTCACTCTCCCTGAAAACTAGAGGCATGAACCTACTATCGAGCATAAATACCCCCTCTTGGAGTCACAAGTGTCCACTTGGCCAGAGTTTCTACTAGCAACAGAGAGCATGCGAGATCACAAATAACATATGACATGAATATATAATCAATCTCAACATAGTATACAATATTCATCGGATCCCAGCAAACACAACATATAGGATTACATAAAGATGATCTTGATCATGTAGGGCAGCTCACAAGATCTATACATGAAGCACAAAGTGGAGAAGACCACCATCTAGCTACTGCTATGGACCCATGGTCCAGGGACGAACTACTCACGCATCACTTCGGAGGCGGGCATGGCGATGTAGATGCCTCCGGCGATGATTTCCCCCTCCGGCAGGGTGCCGGGAAGAGCTTCAGAAGCCCCCGAGATGGGTTCTGCGATGGCGGTCGCGACGGAACTTTTCGTGGATGGAGGCTCGGGTATCCATGGTTTTCCCGAGCAGATGTATAAATAGGCGGATGATTTAGGTCGGTGGGGTGCCTGGGGGCCCACACCTCCCTTGGCGCGGGCCAAGACCAGGCCACGCCAAGGGCAAGTCTGGACGCCCTATGACACTTCCTCGACCCCCCCTCTGGACTTCGTCTTTGTTTCGGTAAAATATTGACTTCGGCTTTTGTTTCGTCCAATTCCGAGAATATTTCCTGTACAACTTTTCTGAAATACAAAAACAGCAGAAAACAGGGAGCTGGCACTGTGGCATCTTGTTAATAGGTTAGTGCCAGAAATCATGTAAAACTGCAACGAAGTGTAAGCAAAACATATATGAATTGGTGTAAAACAAGCATGGAGCATAAAAAATTATAGATACGTTTGAGACGTATCAAGCATCCCCAAGCTTAACTCATGCTCGTCCTCGAGTAGGTAAGTGATAACAAAATAATTTTTGAGGTGACATGAAGCCAACACAATCTTGATCAAGCATGTAAGTACTCTAAACATATGCATGATAGATATAATTCAATAGAACTTAGCAATTATGTTATAACATGAAGAGTAACCCAAACAAAAGATCATGAATAATAGTGCATTGAAAGCAAATGTGTGTTTATGATCATAGAGTAAACATAATAAAGTGGCACTCAACATGTCCTTATGGAATAGCAAAACATAAATGCTAGGGCACCTTCAAAGTTTAGAGGGTGACTAGATACAACTAATTTGAGAGCAAGAAATAGCACAATCATGAATCAATCAATAATAATTTTGGGACTATGCACATTGCACTAAGAATGACAACTATGTTATCTTAATCGGTGCATAAAGTAGAAGGTGAAGACTCAACATAATAGTAAAAGAGAGACTCTTTGCAGAGTAAGCAATATAAACAAGTTTTATAAACCTTCCAAAAAGTATGGTACTTATTAGCTTTGAGCTCTCATTGCCCCTATCATAAGCATCTTGAATGGTTAAAGTTAATGTGAGTCAAAAATGAGCTATATGCTTGCAAATCACAAGTTGAAAATGTCATGCCCCTTGAATGCGAGTACCTAAACCTCATTCTACATAACTTATGTCCCAAATAAGTTCATGTCATTGTAAGTATACATGTATCATTGAGAACCGTACACCGGGTTAGAAAAATACCAGATCTTCTTCTGACATAAGCCTAACCTAGAGCTCGAGAGACTACAGTGAGAGAATCAGTAACACAACAGTGACTCTACGACTCAAGAAGTAATACAAGCTCATAACTGAGCGAAGAACCAAAGCATTACAAGCAGAGGTCACTGACCTGACATACATCAATCAACGGAAGCGAAGTTATGCTATTAGACATAGCAAGGTATCAAAAAGGCCTAAGAGTCCAGGAGCATAACGGCGACGTCCCAGCCCATAGATTCCAGGCTGCCACCTGGGAACCCCAAGCTACTCGTCGATGTCGACATAGAAACCACCATCTGTTGGAGCGAATTCGTCTGAAACAAAAGCATGCAAAGCTGAGTACAGGGACTCAGCAAGACTTAGTACAACCTTTTAGCAAAGTGGGTATGCGGGCTTTCTATGGAGCTTCTTTTGCGTAAAGCCAGTTTTCCTTTGTAAGACAAGAGAGGGAGAAGCTCGACTACTCAGAACCTTTGAAAGGGGATAAGAGAGCGACATCTCTAGCTCTACTGATCATCATATTGTATCCACCAATCTTCATCATCTCGATCCACTATCCTCAGATCACCCCCTCAACACCCGGAGAAGGTATCCGTAAACACACATTGTTTGCCAAGTTTTACGATCAGGTTAAAGTTGTCTATGATCACAAAATCCATTACCAAGTCGTCCGTAACCGTGGACACGGCTTTTCGAAAAGATTTATAACCCTGCAGGGGTGCACAACTTTACCCACACGTGCCAACCGATTCTTAGTGCCAGAACATTAGCTCTCTTCCTTGGAAAGCCGGCAGAGAGTGGTTGACCACGACCTTTACCTTGCTATCGCCGAGACCATGAGTCACGCGCTAAGGATTGTTCCGCCGTAATGGGTCAAGTCCCGAAGTCGGTCCTTAACGATGTGAGTCGAGGTGGGTTTTCCCAGAGGCCGCAACCCCCAGCCACCACGACCACGCTTACCTACCTGTTATGTACCTTTACCCCCAAGCAAAATGCAATGCATATGACCAGGTAACGCGCAAATTATGTGACTCATGGAATCTACTAGGCAAGTTAGTGAGTCGAGAGGGTACCATAATAGGGCCTCGTGTGGTTGTACGCTCGGTCTTGGTTCAAGAGGCGAGAACTCAGTTCCTAGGGACGGCAGAAACGAAACAACCCACCACATCCCAATGTGGCCTCTCGTCTGAGCCTTTAATCATGTTTATCAACATCTCTATACTTACCACGTCAACCTATCATGCTAGTTTCATTTCATTGTAAGGCTCCAGTCTGAAGACCGGAGTAGTAGCGTAACAAACTAAGCATGGCTAAGCATAAAGAGATAAAGGCTCTAGCGATGCACACATGCCAAACATAGTTATGCTAGGAGCAGTGGATCAGGGTATTTGAAGGTGGAACATGCAATAGATTGGAAAACTCTATCTATCGATAAAAGACAGTTGAATCGCATGCAATATGTAGGAACCAGAATTAAAAGCATTTCGAAAGCATATATGAACCAGGCTAGGGCTTGCGTTTGTCCCTGACAAACCAATATGGATCTTCGGAGATCCCATGCTTGACTTGTTCATCGATGGACAATTATTGATCTGCGTAATTGTCGATCTTCATCATCTCGAGCACGTGTTCTATCGATCGCGAAGAAGCAAATACCGGAAAGGTAGATCAACAATCAACACATGGCATAATGCAATGCACATACAAATATGATGACATGACATGTTAATTAGGTACTAATGGTAACCCTAAGAAATGATCATCAATTTAACTAGGGTTCGATGGAACAAGGGTTAGCAGTTTCGGAACCTCAAAGGGGTACAATTGGTTATTCTAAAACAAATAGGGTTTAAAGTTGCTTATCAATGCATGGTTTTGATACTGAAGTGTAGATCTCATTTTTCTGAAGATTTTGATATATTATACATACTTTTCTGATTTAAAATGAATAAGTTATTGATTTTACAAGTTTTATTCAAATTCTGGAATTTCTGGAAAATAATAAATCTCTGACAGGTCGTGGCCCACTGTCAGGATTTTATTAATTAACGAAATATTTCAGAAATGATTAAATTCCTGATGACAGGGGCCCACCTGTCATGCATTTCTTATTTACAGAAAAAGGAAATAAAAGAAAATGGCCACTGGGCCCACCGGGTCAACGCCGGAGTCAACCGTGGCGGTTGACCACGGTGGCCGGTGCCGGTGACCGACGGAATGGACGCTCCAGGGCGTCCCTGGAGGCGCCGTTTGGCGCGGTGGACGCGCATGAGCGCGGGCGACCACATGGTGGTGGCGCCGCCGGCTATCGGTCGCCGGAGCGACGCCGGCGACGAGGCCGAGCGATGGCCGACGGTGGCGCACGACGCGATGATACGTCTCCGACGTATCGATAATTTCTTATGTTCCATGCCATATTATTGATGATACCTACATGTTTTATGCACACTTTATGTCATATTTGTGCATTTTCTGGAACTAACCTATTAACAAGATGCCGAAGTGCCACTTGTTGTTTTCTGCTGTTTTTGGTTTCAGAAATCCTAGTAACGAAATATTCTCGGAATTG
Organism: Lolium rigidum; assembly: GCF_022539505.1. Classification (NCBI taxonomy): domain Eukaryota; kingdom Viridiplantae; phylum Streptophyta; class Magnoliopsida; order Poales; family Poaceae; genus Lolium; species Lolium rigidum. The sequence continues at coordinate 408,305,772 of NC_061510.1, forward strand.
GACGAAATCAAGACCCAGGGGCCTATTTTGCCACGAACCTTCCAGAAGACCGAAAGGGATACGAAGTGGGGCCACGAGGGGCTGCCACCATAGGGCGGCGCGGCCCAGCCCTTGGCGGCGCCGACCTGTGGTGTGGGGCCCCCGTGTGGCCCCCCACGTTGCCCTTCCGCCTACTTAAAGCCTCCGTCGCGAAACCCCTGATGCGAGAAAAACCACGATACGGAAAACCTTCCAGAGACGCCGCCGCCGCCAATCCCATCTCGGGGGATTCTGGAGATCTCCTCCGGCACCCTGCCGGAGAGGGGATTCATCTCCCGGAGGACTCTACACCACCATGGTCGCCTCCGGAGTGATGAGTGAGTAGTTCACCCCTGGACTATGGGTCCATAGTAGTAGCTAGATGGTTGTCTTCTCCTCATTGTGCTTCATTGTTGGATCTTGTGAGCTGCCTAACATGATCAAGATCATCTATCCGTAATACTCTATGTTGTGTTTGTCGGGATCCGATGGATAGAGAATACCATGTTATGTTAATTATCAAGTTATTACATATGTGTTGTTTATGATCTTGCATGCTCTCCGTTATTAGTAGAGGCTCTGGCCAAGTTTTTTGCTCTTAACTCCAAGAGGGAGTATTTATGCTCGATAGTGGGTTCATGCCTGCATTGACACCGGGACGAGTGACGAGAAAGTTCTAAGGTTGTGTTGTGCTTGTTGCCACTAGGGATAAAACATTGGCGCTATGTCCGAGGATGTAGTTGTTGATTACATTACGCACCATACTTAATGCAATTGTCTGTTGCTTTGCAACTTAATACTGGAAGGGGTTCGGACGATAACCTGAAGGTGGACTTTTTAGGCATAGATGCGGTTGGATGGCGGTCTATGTACTTTGTCGTAATGCCCAATTAAATCTCACTCGTACTTATCATGACATGTATGTGCATTGTTATGCCCTCTCTATTTGTCAATTGCCCGACTGTAATTTGTTCACCCAACATGCTTTTATCTTATGGGAGAGACACCTCTAGTGAACTGTGGACCCCGGTCCATTCTTTTAATACTCGAAATACAAATCTGCTGCAATACTTGTTTTTACTGTTTTCTCTCGCAAACAATCATCTTCCACACAATACGGTTAATCCTTTGTTACAGCAAGCCGGTGAGATTGACAACCTCACTCGTTTCGTTGGGGCAAAGTACTTTGGTTGTGTTGTGCAGGTTCCACGTTGGTGCCGGAATCCCTGGCGTTGCGCCGCACTACATCCCACCGCCATCAACCTTCAACGTGCTTCTTGGCTCCTCCTGGTTCGATAAACCTTGGTTTCTTTCTGAGGGAAAACTTGCTGCTGTGCGCATCATACCTTCCTCTTGGGGTTCCCAACGAACGTGTGAAATACACCCCATCAAGCATATTTTCTGGCGCCGTTGCCGGGGAGATCAAGACACGCTGCAAGGGGAGTCTCTGATGACCCACAAGTATAGGGGGTGTATCGTAGTATCTTCGATAAGTAAGAATGTCGATCCCAACGAGGAGCAGAAGGTGTTGACAAGCAGTTTCGATGAAGGTTCAGGGGGTTTTGATGTAACAGTTGAATAAAGTACGAGTAAGTAAAGTGCGAGAGTAAC
>NC_061510.1:408307500-408381518 GCF_022539505.1 Lolium rigidum
GGCCTATTTTCTCACGAAGCTTCCGAAGTCCGAAGGAGAGACGAAGAGGGGCCACGAGGGGCCACACCATAGGGCGGCGCGGCCCCCTTGGCCGCGCGGCCCCGTGGTGTGGGGCCCCCGTGCCGCCTCTTGACCTACCCTTCCGCCTACTAAAAGCCTCCGTGACGAAACCCCCGAGCACCGAGAGCCACGATACGGAAAACCCTACCGAGACGCCGCCGCCGCCGATCCCATCTCGGGGATCCAGAGATCGCTCTCCGCACCCCGCCGGAGAGGGGAATCATCTCCCGGAGGACTCTACACCGCCATGGTCGCCTCCGGAGTGATGAGTGAGTAGTCTCACCCTCGGACTATGGGTCCATAGCAGTAGCTAGATGGTTGTCTTCTCCTCATTGTGCTTCATTGTTGGATCTTGTGAGCTGCCTAACATGATCAAGATCATCTATCCGTAATTCTATATGTTGTGTTTGTCGGGATCCGATGGATAGAGAATACTATGTCATGTTAATTATCAAGTTATTATACATGTGTTGTTTATGATCTTGCATGCTCTCCGTTTCTAGTAGAGGCTCTGGCCAAGTTTTTACTTTTAACTCCAAGAGGGAGTACTTATGCTCGATAGTGGGTTCATGCCTCGCATTGACACCCGGGACAAGGATGTAAAGTTCTAAGGTTGTGTTGTGCCGTTGCCACTAGGGATAAAACATTGACGCTATGTCCGAGGATGTAGTTGTTGATTACATTACGCACCATACTTAATGCAATTGTCTCGTTGCTTTGCAACTTAATACCGGAGGGGGTTCTGATGATAACCCGAAGGTGGACTTTTAGGCATAGATGCAGCTTGGATGGCGGTCTATGTACTTTGTCGTAATGCCCAATTAAATCTCACTATACTTATCATGTCATGTATGTGCATTGTTATGCCCTCTCTATTTGTCAATTGCCCGACCGTAATTTGTTCACCCAACATGCTTTTATCTTATGGGAGAGACACCTCTAGTGAACCGTGGACCCCGGTCCATTCTTTAATACCGAAATACAAATCTGCTGCAATACTTGTTTTTACTATTTTCTCTCGCAAACAATCATCTTCCACACAATACGGTTAATCCTTTGTTACAGCAAGTCTGGTGAGATTGACAACCTCACCGTTTCGTTGGGGCAAAGTACTTTGGTTGTGTTGTGCAGTGTTCCACGTTGGCGCCGGAATCTCCGGTGTTGCGCCGCACTACATCCCGCCGCCATCAACCTTCAACGTGCTTCTTGGCTCCTCCCGGTTCGATAAACCTTGGTTTCTTTCTCGAGGGAAAACTTGCTGCCGTGCGCATCATACCTTCCTCTTGGGGTTGCCCAACGAACGTGTGAAATACACGCCATCAAGCTCTTTTCTCGGCGCCGTTGCCGGGAGATCAAGACACGCCGCAAGGTCAGTCTCCACTTCTCAATCTCTTTACTTTGTTTTTGTCTTGCTTTATTTTATTTACTACTTTGTTTGCTGCACTTATATCAAAACACAAAAAAATTAGTTGCTAGTTTTACTTTATTTACTATCTTGTTTGCTATATGAAAAACACAAAAAAATTAGTTTACTTGCATTTACTTTATCTAGTTTGTTTTATTTACTACTGCTAAATCGGCAACCCCTGAAAATACTAAGTTGTGTGACTTCACTAGCACAAATAATAATGATTTCCTATGCACACCTATTGCTCCACCTGCTACTACAGCGGAATTCTTTGAAATTAAACCTGCTTTACTTAATCTTGTTATGCGAGAGCAATTTTCTCGGTGTTAGTTCCGATGATGCCGCTGCCCATCTCAATAATTTTGTTGAATTGTGTGAAATGCAAAAATATAAAGATGTAGATGGTGACATTATAAAATTAAAATTGTTTCCTTTCTCATTAAGAGGAAGAGCTAAAGATTGGTTGCTATCTCTCGCCTAAGAATAGTATTGATTCATGGACTAAATGCAAGGATGCTTTTATTGGTAGATATTATCCCCCTGCTAAAATTATATCTTTGAGGAGTAGCATAATGAATTTTAAACAATTGGATAATGAACATGTTGCTCAAGCTTGGGAAAGAATGAAATCTTTGGTTAAAAATTGCCCAACCCATGGATCGACTACTTGGATGATCATCCAAACCTTTTATGCAGGATCGAACTTTTCTTCGCGGAATTTATTGGATTCAGCTGCTGGAGGTACCTTTATGTCCATCACTCTTGGTGAAGCAACAAAGCTCCTTGATAATATGATGGTTAATTACTCCGAATGGCACACGGAAAGAGCTCCACAAGGTAAGAAGGTAAATTCTGTTGAAGAAACCTCTTCCTTGAGTGATAAGATTGATGCTATTATGTCTATGCTTGCGAATGATAGGACTAATGTTGATCCTAATAATGTTCCATTAGCTTCATTGGTTTCCCAAGAAGAACATGTTGATGTAAACTTCATTAAAAATAATAATTTCAACAACAATGCTTATCGAACAATTCTAGTAATAACTATAGGCCATATCCTTATAATAATGGTAACGGTTATGCTAATTCTTATGGGAATTCTTACAACAATAATAGGAATACACCCCCTGGACTTGAAGCTATGCTTAAAGAATTTATTAGTACACAAACCGCCTTTAACAAATCTGTTGAGGAAAAGCTCAATAAAATTGATATTCTTGCTTCTAGAGTTGATAGTCTTGCCTCCGATGTTGATCTTTTGAAATCGAAAGTTATGCCTAATAGGGATATTGAAAATAAAATTGTTACTACAGCAAATGCCATCCAAGTTAGAATTAATGAGAATATAAGATTAATGGCTGAACTCGCGTGCTAGGTGGGATAGAGAAGAAAATGAAAAACTAGCTAAAGAGAAAAATGTAGCTAAAGTTTGGACTATTACCACCACTAGCAATGCTAATGATTCACATGTTGCTGCACCTCCTACTATTAATGGTAAAATAATTGGTGTTGGCAATGCTTCTACTCCTAGTGCAAAGCGCGCAAAATTACCCGAAACCGCTAAAACCGCTGAAACCGCTCGTGATAAAACCGCTGAAATTTTTTCCAACCTTGGGGATGATAATCCCATTGCTTTAAATTGTAATGATTTAGATTTTGATGATTGCCACATCTCTGAAGTTATAAAGTTCTTACAAAAACTTGCTAAGAGTCCCAATGCTAGCGCTGTAAACTTGGCTTTCACAAAACATATTACAAATGCTCTCATAAAAGCTAGAGAAGAGAAACTAAAACTTGAAACTTCTATTCCTAGAAAGCTAGAGGATGGTTGGGAGCCCATCATTAAAATGAGAGTCAAAGATTTTGATTGTAATGCTTTATGTGATCTTGGTGCAAGTATTTCGTTATGCCTAAGAAAGTCTATGATATGCTTGACTTGCCACCATTGAAAAACTCGTTATCTGGATGTTAATCTCGCTGATAATGCTAAAAAGAAACCTTTGGGGAGAGTTGATAATGTTCATATTATGGTTAACAATAACCTTGTCCCCGTTGATTTTGTTATCTTGAATATTGAATGCAATGCATCTTGCCCCATTATATTGGGAAGACCTTTTCTTCGAACCATTGGTGCTACTATTGATATGAAGGAAGGTAATATTAAATATCAATTTCCTCTCAAGAAAGGTATGAAACACTTACCTAGAAAGAGAATGAAGTTACCTTATGATTCTATTATTAGAACAAATTATGATGTTGATGCTTCGTCTCTTGATGTTACTTGATATACACTTTCTGCGCCTAGCTGAAAGGCGTTAAAGAAAAGCGCTTATGGGAGACAACCCACGTTTTTACTACAGTATTTTTGTTTTATATTTGAGTCTTGGAAGTTGTTTACTACTGTAGCAACCTCTCCTTATCTTAGTTTTGAGTTTTGTTGTGCCAAGTAAAGTCTTTGATAGTAAAGTAAATACTAGATTTGGATTACTGCGCAGAAACAGATTTCTTTGCTGTCACGAATCTGGGTCTAATTCTCTGTAGGTAACTCAGAAAATTAAGCCAATTTACGTGTGTGATCCTCAGATATGTACGCAACTTTCATTCTATTTGGGCATTTTCATTTGAGCAAGTCTGGTGGCCTAATAAAATCCATCTTTACGGACTGTTCTGTTTTGACAGATTCTGCCTTTTTATTTCGCATTGCCTCTTTTGCTATGTTGGATGAATATCTTTGATCCATTAATGTCCAGTAGCTTTATGCAATGTCCAGAAGTGTTAAGAATGATTGTGTCACCTCTGAACATGTTAATTTTTAATATGCACTAACCCTCTAATGAGTTGTTTCGAGTTTGGTGTGGAGGAAGTTTTCAAGGATCAAGAGAGGAGTATGATGCAATATGATCAAGGAGAGTGAAAGCTCTAAGCTTGGGGATGCCCCGGTGGTTCAACCCTGCATATTCTAAGAAGACTCAAGCTGTCTAAGCTTGGGTATGCCCAAGGCATCCCCTTCTTCATCGACAACATTATCGAGTTCCTCCCCCGAAACTATATTTTTATTCCGTCACATCTTATGCACTTTGCTTGGAGCGTCGGTTTGTTTTTGTTTTTGTTTTTGTTTGAATAAAATGGATCCTAGCATTCACTTTATGGGAGAGAGACACGCTCCGCTGTAGCATATGGACAAGTATGTCCTTAGGCTCTACTCATAGTATTCATGGCGAAGTTTCTTCTTCGTTAAATTGTTATATGGTTTGAATTGGAAAATACTACATGTAGTAACTCTAAAATGTCTTGGATAATTTGATACTTGGCAATTGTTGTGCTCATGTTTAAGCTCTTGCATCATATACTTTGCACCCATTAATGAAGAAACACTTAGAGCTTGCTAATTTGGTTTGCATATTTGGTTTCTCTAGAGTCTAGATAATATCTAGTATTGAGTTTTGAACAACAAGGAAGACGGTGTAGAGTCTTATAATGTTTACAATATGTCTTTTATGTGAGTTTTGCTGCACCGTTCATCCTTGTGTTTGTTTCAAATAACCTTGCTAGCCTAAACCTTGTATCGAGAGGGAATACTTCTCATGCATCCAAAATACTTGAGCCAACCACTATGCCATTCGTGTCCACCATACCTACCTACTACATGGTATTTATCCGCCATTCCAAAGTAAATTGCTTGAGTGCTACCTTTAAAATTCCATCATTCGCCTTTGCAATATATAGCTCATGGGACAAATAGTTTAAAAACTATTGTGGTATTGAATATGTACTTATGCACTTTATCTCTTATTAAGTTGCTTGTTGTGCGATAACCATGTTTCGGGGACGCCATCAACTATTCTTTGTTGAATATCATGTGAGTTGCTATGCATGTCCGTCTTGTCCGAAGTAAGAGAGATCTACCACCTTAATGGTTGGAGCATGCATATTGTTAGAGAAGAACATTGGGCCGCTAACTAAAGCCATGATTCATGGTGGAAGTTTCAGTTTTGGACATATATCCTCAATCTCATATGAGAATAATAATTGTTGCCACATGCTTATGCATTAAAGAGGAGTCCATTATCTGTTGTCCATGTTGTCCCGGTATGGATGTCTAAGTTGAGAATAATCAAAAGTGAGAAATCCAAAATGCGAGCTTTCTCCTTAGACCTTTGTACAGGCGGCATGGAGGTACCCCATTGTGACACTTGGTTAAAACATGTGCATTGCAAAGATCCGGTAGTCCAAGCTAATTAGGACAAGGTGCGGGCACTATTAGTGTACTATGCATGAGGCTTGCAACCTGTAAGATATAATTTACATAACTCATATGCTTTATTACTACCGTTGACAAAATTGTTTCATGTTTTCAAAATAAAAGCTCTAGCACAAATATAGCAATCGATGCTTTCCTCTTTGAAGGACCATTCTTTTTACTTTTATGTTGAGTCAGTTCACCTATCTCTCTCCACCTCAAGAAGCAAACACTTGTGTGAACTGTGCATTGATTCCTACATACTTGCATATTGTACTTGTTATATTACTCTATGTTGACAATTATCCATGAGATATACATGTTACAAGTTGAAAGCAACCGCTGAAACTTGATCTTCCTTTGTGTTGCTTCAATACCTTTACTTTAATTTATTGCTTTATGAGTTAACTCTTATGCAAGACTTATTGATGCTTGTCTTGAAGTACTATTCATTAAAAGTCTTTGCTTTATGATTCACTTGTTTACTCATGTCATTACCATTGTTTTGATCGCTGCATCCACTACATATGTTTACAAATAGTATGATCAAGGTTATGATGGCATGTCACTTCAGAAATTATCTTTGTTATCGTTTTACCCGCTCGGGACGAGCAGTAACTAAGCTTGGGGATGCTTGATACGTCTCCGACGTATCGATAATTTCTTATGTTCCATGCCATATTATTGATGATACCTACATGTTTTATGCACACTTTATGTCATATTCGTGCATTTTCCGGAACTAACCTATTAACAAGATGCCGAAGTGCTAGTTGCTGTTTTCTCGCTGTTTTTGGTTTCGTAAATCCTAGTAACGAAATATTCTCGGAATTGGACGAAATCAAGACCCAGGGGCCTATTTTGCCACGAACCTTCCAGAAGACCGAAAGGGATACGAAGTGGGGCCACGAGGGGCTGCCACCATAGGGCGGCGCGGCCTGTGGTGTGGGGCCCCCGTGTGGCCCCCCACGTTGCCCTTCCGCCTACTTAAAGCCTCCGTCGCGAAACCCCTGATGCGAGAAAAACCACGATACGGAAAACCTTCCAGAGACGCCGCCGCCGCCAATCCCATCTCGGGGGATTCTGGAGATCTCCTCGGGCACCCTGCCGGAGAGGGGATTCATCTCCCGGAGGACTCTACACCGCCATGGTCGCCTCCGGAGTGATGAGTGAGTAGTTCACCCCTGGATTATGGGTCCATAGCAGTAGCTAGATGGTTGTCTTCTCCTCATTGTGCTTCATTGTTGGATCTTGTGAGCTGCCTAACATGATCAAGATCATCTATCTGTAATACTCTATGTTGTGTTTGTCGGGATCCGATGGATAGAGAATACCATGTTATGTTAACTAGATGATTCCCCCCGCGTTGCGCGGGAAAGGTTTGTAGAAAGAGTTCAATTCTAATTGCTATGTTGTTGTAGTAAAATCAACAATAGATGACATGTTTTGTGTAATACCCTTAGCAATGATTATTTCATGATTTGTGGTACATATGGCGATAGAAAAATGAGACACTCCTGGAGTCTCCATTGTATAAAAGAATTTAAAGCAGCTAATTTACAATAGTCCTTTGTATCCGATCGTCAAAATGAAACATTAGTATATCTCCACGCTTGTATCTGATCTTCAAAATGCAGATCATGGCTTCAAAGATTCATCTGAGTGTAAAATATTATTTAAAGATGAAATGAGTGAGCCACCAAGTCGCATGTTAGCGTCACAACATTTGAATTTTCTCCTCTTTTGGTCTTTCCCTTGCAGAGTAAAGGGAACAACTAAAGTTAATATATCATGAATTATGCGTAGATCTGAAATATCTAAACCTTTGCCACCTTAAGTTTGATAGTTTCAAAAATATGAGCATAGCAAGATATGACCATTTTTCTTGACCTGCAAGATACTCCATGATGAAATATATATAATAGGAGTAAATATAAGGACTTGTAGTAGTCAACTAAAATTTAATGGAAAACAATGACAAAATGGTGCGCAGAAGAAAGAACACATATCATATGGACCAACAAAACATAAGATGTGTAAAAAAATTACCTCAATTTTTAAAATTATCTGCAGAAACAGAAAATTTCTCTAGAATAGGACAAAGGTCTTTGATATTTGTCAGTTTACTATGATACTCCCGTAATGGATACATTGTTATCCTCTAGAGAGCAAAACAGCACTAAAACCATCGGAGTATCACTGTATCAGTCGAGGATGTCAAGGAATAATAGGAATATGCTATAAGAATGACAATGGCGCATTGCTGATTAGAACATCCAAAATCAAACCATGCCGACTTGGTATCTGCAGGGTGGGGTGAACATAGAAACTCAAACATGGTGGAAGCGTCCCCAAGCAGCTAGCTCATCCATGCATAAAACCGCACTGGCCGCCAGCAGCTGGTCTGTAGCGAGGGCCAAGGTGTCGAGGAGCGCGTTGGCACGCGACTCTGACATGTGCCAATGGGTGGCGACTCTGCTGAGAAACTGGTGTATTTAAGCGGCAGTATGAGGAGCTCAGGGGAGGTCCCCAACGCTACATACCTGAGCAGGCACTCTTCGGAGAACATACGTGAGTGGCAAGAGGCGCGTTCCATTTTCTTAGGTTGGAGAAAGGAAGCTTATAAAGAAGAAAGGAGAGAAGAGGTAACGCACGGAGGCAATCATTTAGCCATTTATATTCTTGAGAAGAAGAAGATGAAACGTGAGGGCCATCAATAGCCACGAGAGGTGGAAGCTGAAGGTGAATATGAAGTGAACTCAACGTGGAAGTGCATTTGACGTTGTTGATGTATGTGTGGAGTCGGTCTGCCATGGACAAATAATGGAAAAAAATGTCTACCTAGTGGAGACTTGATGGCATGGTAAGCTAGTGGAAGCATGATGATATGGCAATGTTGCATGTGTTGCAAGACCGGTTAGTGGGACCGCTGATGTGGCATAGCTGCATGTGGAGAGAAATAAGGTAGTGGGGATGACCTTCTTAGTTATATAGGATTATCAAGTTATTACATATGTGTTGTTTATGATCTTGCATGCTCTCCGTTATTAGTAGAGGCTCTGGCCAAGTTTTTGCTCTTAACTCCAAGAGGGAGTATTTATGCCCGATAGTGGGTTCATGCCTGCATTGACACCTGGGACAGTGACAGAAAGTTCTAAGGTTGTGTTGTGCTGTTGCCACTAGGGATAAAACATTGGCGCTATGTCCGAGGATGTATTTGTTGATTACATTACGCACCATACTTAATGCAATTGTCTGTTGCTTTGCAACTTAATACTGGAAGGGGTTCGGACGATAACCCGAAGGTGGACTTTTTAGGCATAGATGCAGTTGGATGGCGGTCTATGTACTTTGTCGTAATGCCCAATTAAATCTCACTGTACTTATCATGACATGTATGTGCATTGTTATGCCCTCTCTATTTGTCAATTGCCCGACTGTAATTTGTTCACCCAACATGCTTTTATCTTATGGGAGAGACACCTCTAGTGAACTGTGGACCCCGGTCCATTCTTTTAATACTGAAATACAAATCTGCTGCAATACTTGTTTTTACTGTTTTCTCTGCAAACAATCATCTTCCACACAATACGGTTAATCCTTTGTTACAGCAAGCCGGTGAGATTGACAACCTCACTGTTTCGTTGGGGCAAAGTACTTTGGTTGTGTTGTGCAGGTTCCATGTTGGCGCCGGAATCCCTGGTGTTGCGCCGCACTACATCCCGCCGCCATCAACCTTCAACGTGCTTCTTGGCTCCTCCTGGTTTGATAAACCTTCGTTTCTTTCGTAGGGAAAACTTGCTGCTGTGCGCATCATACCTTCCTCTTGGGGTTCCCAACGAACGTGTGAAATACACGCCATCACGCGACGACGACACAGGGTGGTAGGGAGAGGGACGAGAGGCGCGGGAGAACCACTAGCTCACCAGGACCGCGATGGGCTACACGGCGGGGTGCAGGAGGTCGGCCAGCTCACCAGGGAGCTCGCAGGATGGCCGGAGAGGGCGGGAAATCCCCGTAGCGGCGGCAGTGGTCGCTGGAATCCTTCTCGGCCACGGGGAAGAAGAGGGAGGCGGAGGCGATTGGGGGCGTCGCGACCCGATTCCTTTTGCAGGGATAGAGAGAGCGGCGAGGCGGAGCTATTGGCGGTCGTGGCGGAGCTTGGGGAGGCGCGGAGCGGCGGCGCAATGCGACGGCCGGAGGCAGGGCTAGGGTTTCGGGCTTGCAGAGAGTTGGAGAAGGAGAGAGGGCGCGCGCGAGGAGAGGAAGAAATAGGGCGAGGGGGAAGAGAGGACGGGACGTCCTCATCCACCGCGAGGCGAAGCAGGAGGTGGCCGCGTCGGGCACGCAGGGCAGGGCACGCAGGTGCCTGCCTGTGCAAGGAAGAAGACAATGGGCATTTTGCCCATAGCCCCCTGCCCTTTTCTGTTTTCTTGAAACAAGTAAAAACAATGTTAAAACTATTTATATTTGTTGTTTTGGACTATTTTGGAAACCATTAAATTTCAAAATCTTGTACCCACAATATGTGGCATCATTTGATTATTTAAAAGAAATATCACATAGCACAAGTTTTAGTGTTTGAAACATTTGAAAGGTATTTCAAGTACATAAAGACTTGCATAAACTTGGGGTTTCCACTTTTATTTAATTGCAAACTTTTCTGAATGCATTATATATGATGCTCATGATGCACAAACAACTCCTAATTAGGGTTTAGCGAAACAATGGTGTTACAACTCTATCCCCCTTACAAGAATCTCGTCCTCGAGATTCCTAAGGTAGAGGAGAAGGTAACAAGGACTACACCGGTCTTCAACGAGCTTGTCGATAACACGATGATCTTCTTTGTTGAAGAATTTGATCCACGACATCATGATTGAATGAAGATCTTCTTTCCCTTGCTTCGAGGTTGTTCTCCACTATTCTAAAAGGAAAGAGGGAATACCACCAGAATGACAGATCTTCATGAAGATCGAATATCTCATGGTCAACTCATGGAAGGAGTGCTTAGAAACAACTCTTGAGCTAACAAACATGAAATACGTCAAGGTAACGGAAGAGACGGAAGAAGTTTCAAATTTTGGTAGGCTGCTCCACGCTTTACAAGAATACGAAGAGACAAGGTAGCGAAGAGTTAAACTGCCTTTGATACCGTAACGAGGCACTCTTAGAGAGGGTGACTTGTAGAAGCACAGATGATTATACAACGATAGCAACTTTAGACTTCATAATCATAGTCACTCTTCGGGAAAGGATACATGAAATGATTGTTGTCTACTCAAAAGGCTAGGGCCTAGATGACTGACGAATTCACACAACGTGTGAGTTGATTGGAACTTCAGGTACAACCAACAAGGGAAGGAGCACTATCTAGTGGAGTGTCAAGGATCAGCGGGGAGTGAAATTTCTCCGAACGAAGTTTTTGTCACCAGAGAAATGATTTAGATGGATTGACCGAGAGACATTTAGCAACTCTGCTTATAATGTTCTCCTTGATGTTCTAGACACCAATATTAGGCTATTTACCAGCCTTCAATAGGTCATCGAGTGAAGGTCGAACTTCAGGATTAAAAGTACAACATAAGGGAAACTCCTAGAATAAGCCACATAAGACCCTTATGGAGAGTGGTTATTCTTGATGATTCAAGAGATTATGGCATTAGGCCTTCCGACCAATTGTGTTAACCACGACATCAATCTTGCCGGGATTACAAAGAGACCTATGTCATAACTCCTTGAGAAACACTAACCATCGTTGCTGCTTGAGATTCAGCTTAGGTTAGGTGTAAAGATATTTCAAACTCAGCATGTCCAATCAGAAAATTTTCAACAGATACCACCAAGGTAAAGTCGATAGATTCTTAAGATATAGCCTACAATATATGTCAAGCTCCAAAGGATTGAGCTAGATTGCGTAATCCATATGGTTTGCGACTGCCAAAGGCAATTGCGTGCACATAAGCTTGTAATGTAACCCAATTGAGTCCTGGTGGGGATATCGTAGAAGATATTGAAGCTCTTAAGCTTCGTCTCTTTCTTGAACAAACCAGCTAGCGGCTTAGGGTTCATAGAGTAACGTTTCAAGGAATGGAGGTAACAACCTTCCATCTCAAGAATACTTCGCACATGCATGACCGACTTGCGATGATTTCCCAGGAAAACAAAGGGAACTCGACTCAGATCCATAGCGACATCTTTCAGCAAATGCACATGAACCAGAGAAGGTCACTTCCAACATCCAGAACACATACTTCATGATGACACAAAGATGGTTCTCAAAAGTTTCCAATATTAGTGCCAACTGTTCAATATGAATCTCTTTAAACATGGAGAAAATAAGAATGTCATCGATGGGCTCAATAACAAACTTATCAAGATACTCCAATGAGAAACTCATATTTTGGATGAACGAGGCAGAAGTATTGGTCAGACCAAAGGACATGAATGTTTACTCAGATGAGACACCATGAGTATAAACATCATCAAGATAGTCCTTGGTACTAAGTTTGATTTGACGATAGCCCAGACTCAAATCAAATAAGGGGGAGATAGCGTATCCATAAAGGACATACTTCTTGACTTAAACACGAACAAAACTAGACATCCCTTCAAGAAGAATCAAGTTGGATAGAGCATTTGTCTTTCAACTCTCCAAGTTGTTGTTTAAGTTCAACCAACTAGTCCATGGTTATCCAACACGATTGCTTGGAGAAAGGATCAGTTCAAAGAACTAACTTACTCATGAATTCGACAACACGATCATGTGACAACATGGCGATACTTCTAGAAAGACATCCAAAATATCACGAACCACCGGTATATCACTGAATTCAAGAGGGAATCTTTATTTACAAAGCAAATGATGTGGTCTTGAGAGCGTTGGGATTAACCGAATTCTTTGACCAAATATGTGCGCCTGAACAAAAGGACTTGGCAGCACAATCAAACTTCGCTTAGTAATTGGGGAACCAATCATGCTAAGAATGACACAAATTTCCTTGGATTTCGAAGCTATAACAATTGCTAAGAATCTCAGATGGCCACATCAATACGCAAACCCCAACATTCTCAAGCATAGGCAGCTCAGAGAAAGGGTGAGTAAAGATGTGCAAGATTATCACTTCATCAATAAGGTCATGATACAACACAATCTCATGATATAGAAGAGGGTGATACTCTAAGGTAGAACAGAACAGAAGCTAACGAGGCCTCTTAATCTGCGGATTGCAACACTTTGACCAAGTCTTTGAAATGGACAAGGTACTGGAGTTTGTTTCTCCTAATATACCGAAGTGGAATGTCTTGACGAACCACAAGAGTAACATGCACTGAAGACAGCAAGGTCGGAAAGCAACTAAAGAAGAAGAACACGATCAGGATCAGAATTCCTAGGAGGTAGATGCACAAGTTAACATTCTTGGGAAACTCATGCTGAAAAGGGAGGTGTGGCAGAGTCACAGACATAGATGCGAGACTCACAAAGAGCACTCTTGTCGTGATCCATTTGGTTCGATGAAAGAACCTCTACGATAGCAACTGTAAGGGAAAGATCTTTATTGCCGCAATTCAACACGACAATAACCACAAGCTTGATGGATAGCTTGATTTGAATTTTAACCATCCTGATGTAATGTATGAACATTAACACCATTGTTTTATGGAATGGATCTTGGGTTAAAGGCCAGATTCATGTACTGAGATTCGTATACTAGAATCCAGCACAATCGGGGACCTTCGGTTCAAATCCAAGGGTTAAAACCCGAGAAAGGAGTAACCACTAGATGAGTGACCCAGAGGACACTGCGAGGTAGTAATCAAGATGTAGCTTCTAGAAGTCATACAAGGCTTCCAAACTACCCAAGAAAATAAAAAGGAGGCATACAAGGTGAAAGGAAACCTCGAAGCCTAGAACAGAATGATGTGGAAACGACAAAATGGAGAGATCATGATGGAAAGGAATCTCTCTGTTGAAACAAAACAAAACAAAGAGGAACCACAGAAAACACACGACTGTAGAGAACTCTGCACTAGGTCAATTGGTTTAGAAACGACATGCCTTTAAGGCACCTAAGTTTGAAGGACTAGAAGAGATCGGAAAACTTTCAAATCAACACAAGGTAAGGCACCTTAGAATTAGAGCGATATCAGATAAGGAGTAAAAAGAAGCCTAATCATATTTTCGCAAATAATTTTAGGTTTCAAATAGTTTTCACAAACACTAGACTCAACATCGACCAGTTAAAAAGGGTTTCCTATAGGCAGTCCTGCTCTGATACCAAAACCTGTGGCACCCCCGGGATCAGGGTTAGACAAATACCAGATCTTCTTCTGACATAAGCCTAACCTAGAGCTCGAGAGACTACAGTGAGAGAATCAGTAACACAACAGTGACTCTACGACTCAAGAAGTAATACAAGCTCATAACTGAGCGAAGAACCAAAGCATTACAAGCAGAGGTCACTGAACTGACATACATCAATCAACGGAAGCGAAGTTATGCTATTAGACATAGCAAGGTATCAAAAAGGCCTAAGAGGCCAGGAGCATAACGGCGACGTCCCAGCCCATAGATTCCAGGCTGCCACCTGGGAACCCCAAGCTACTCGTCGATGTCGACATAGAAACCACCATCTGTTGGAGCGAATTCGTCTGAAACAAAAGCATGCAAAGCTGAGTACAGGGACTCAGCAAGACTTAGTACAACCTTTTAGCAAAGCGGGTATGCGGGCTTTCTATGGAGCTTCTTTTGCGTAAAGCCAGTTTTCCTTTGTAAGACAAGAGAGGGAGAAGCTCGACTACTCAGAACCTTTGAAAGGGGATAAGAGAGCGACATCTCTAGCTCTACTGATCATCATATTGTATCCACCAATCTTCATCATCTCGATCCACTATCCTCGGATCACCCCCTCAACACCCGGAGAAGGTATCCGTCAACACACATTGTTTGCCAAGTTTTACGATCAGGTTAAAGTTGTCTATGATAACAGAATCCATTCCCAAGTCGTCCGTAACCGTGGACACGGCTTTTCGAAAAGATTTATAACCCTGCAGGGGTGCACAACTTTACCCACACGTGCCAAACGATTCTTAGTACCAGAACATTAGCTCTCTTCCTTGGAAAGCCGGCAGAGAGTGGTTGACCACAACCTTTACCTTGCTATCGCCAAGACCATGAGTCACGCGCTAAGGATTGTTCCGCCGTAACGGGTCAAGTCCCGAAGTCGGTCCTTAATGATGTGAGCCGAGATGGGTTTCCCCAGAGGCCGCAACCCCCAGCCACCACGACCACGCTTACCCGCTCGTTATGTACCTTTACCCCCAAGCAAAATGCAATGCATATGACCAGGTAACGCGCAAACTATGTGACTCATGGAATCTACTAGTCAAGTTAGTGAGTCGAGAGGGTACCATAATAGGGCATCGTGTGGTTGTACGCTCGGTCTTGGTTCAAGAGGCGAGAACTCAGTTCCTAGGGTTGGCAGAAACGAAACAACCCACCACATCCCAATGTGGCCTCTCGTCTGAGCCTTTAATCATGTTTATCAACATCTCTATACTTACCACGTCAACCTGTCATGCTAGTTTCATTTCATTGTAAGGCTCCAGTCCGAAGACCGGAGTAGTAGCGTAACAAACTAAGCATGGCTAAGCATAAAGAGATAAAGGCTCTAGCGATGCACACATGCCAAACCTAGTTATGCTAGGAGCAGTGGATCAGGGTATTTGAGGCTACAAGGTGGAACATGCAATAGATAGGAAAACTCTACCTATCGATAAAAGACAGCGGAATCGCATGCAATATGTATGAACCAGAATTAAAAGCATTTCGAAAGCATATATGAACCAGACTAGGGCTTGCCTTTGTCCCTGACAAACCAATATGGATCTTCGGAGATCCCATGCTTGACTTGTTCGTCGATGGACAATTATTGATCTGCATCGTTGTCGATCTTCATCATCTCGGGCACGTGTTCTATCGATCGCGAAGAAGCAAATACCGGAAAGGTAGATCAACAATCAACACATGGCATAATGCAATGCACATACAAATATGATGACATGACATGTTAATTGGGTACTAAAGGTAACCCTAAGACATGATCATCAATTTAACTAGGGTTCAACAGAACTAGGGTTAGCAGTTCCGGAACCTCAGAGGGGTACAATTGGTTCTTCTAAAACAAATAGGGTTTAAAGTTGCTTATCAATGCATGCTTTTGATACTAAAGTGTAGATCTCATTTTTATGAAGATTTTTATATATTATATATACTTATCTGATTTAAAATGAATAAGTTATTGATTTTACAAGTTTTATTCAAATTCTGGAATTTATGGAAAATAATAAATCTCTGACAGCTCGTGGCCCACTGTCAGGATTTTATTAATTAACGAAATATTTCAGAAATGATTAAATTCCCGACGACAGGGGCCCACCTGTCATGCATTTCTTATTTAAAGAAAAAGGGAAATAAAAGAAAATGGCCACTGGGCCCATCGGGTCAACGCTGGAGTCAACCGTGGCGATTGACCACGGTGGCCGGTGCCGGTGACCGACGGAATGGATGCTCCAGGGCGTCCCTGGAGGCGCCGTTTGGCGCGGCGGACGCGCATGAGCGCGGGCGACCACATGGTGGTGGCGCCGCCAGCTATCGGTCGCCGGAGCGACGCCGGCGACGAGGCCGAGCGGCGGCTGACTGTGGCGCATGACGCGACGACGACACAGGATGGTAGGGAGAGGGACGAGAGGCGCAGGAGAACCACTAGCTCACCAGGATCGCGACGGGCTAGACGACGGGGTGCAGGAGGTCGGCCAGCTCACCAGGGAGCTCATAGGATGGCCGGAGAAGGCAGGAAAGCCCTGTAGCGGCGGCAGTGGTCGCCGAAATCCTTCCCGGCCACGGGGAAGAAGATGGAGGAGGCGGCGATTGGGGGCGTCTCGGCCCGATTCCTTTTGCAGGGATAGAGAGGGCAGCGAGGCGGAGCTATTGGCGGTCGTGGCGGAGCTTGGGGAGGCGCGGAGTGATACGTCTCAAACGTATCTATAATTTCTTATGTTCCATTATAGTTTTATGACAATACTCACATGTTTTATATACACTTTATATCATTTATATGCATTTTCCGGCACTAACCTATTAACGAGATGCCGAAGCGCCAGTTCCTGTTTTGTGCTGTTTTTTGTTTGAGAAATCCTACACAGGAAATATTCTCGGAATTGGACGAAATGAACGCCCAGGGTCTTATTTTTCCACGGAGCTTCCAGAAGACCGAAGAGGATATGAAGTGGGGCCACGAGGCGCCCTAACCATAGGGCGGCGCGGCCAAGGAGGGGCCCGCGCCGGCCTATGGTGTGGGGCCCCGTGCCTCCTCCGACTCTGCCCTTCCGCCTACTTAAACTCTCCGTCGCGAAGACCCTATTACCGAGAGCCACAATACGGAAAAGTTCCGGAGACGCCGCCGCCAATCCCATCTCGGGGGATTCAGGAGATCACCTCCGGCACCTCGCCGGAGAGGGGAATCATCACCCGGAGGACTCTACATCACCATGATCGCCTCCGGACTGATGTGTGAGTAGTTCATCCTTGGACTATGGGTCCATAGCAGTAGCTAGATGGTTGTCTTCTCCTCATGTGCTATCACATTTAGATCTTGTGAGCTTCCTATCATGATCAAGATCATCTATTTGTAATGCTACATGTTGTGTTTGTTGGGATCCGATTAATATGGAATACTATGTCAAGTTGATTATTGATCTATCATATATGTGTTGTTTATGATCTTGCATGCTCTCCGTTGCTAGTAGAGGCTCGGCCAAGTTGATACTTGTGACTCCAAGAGGGAGTATTTATGCTCGATAGTGGGTTCATGCCTCCATTGAATCTGGGACGATGAAAGAAAGTTCTAAGGTTGTGGATGTGTCTGTTGCCACTAGGGATAAAACATCAATGCTTTGTCTAAGGATATTTGTGTTGATTACATTACGCACCATACTTAATGCAATTGTCTGTTGTTTGCAACTTAATACTGGAAGGGGTGCGGATGCTAACCCGAAGGTGGACTTTTTAGGCATAGATGCATGCTGGATAGCGGTCTATGTACTTTGTCGTAATGCCCTGAGTAAATCTCATATTATTCATCATGATATGTATGTGCATTGTTATGCCCTCTCTATTTGTCAATTTCCCAACTGTAATTTATTCACCCAACATGCTATTTATCTTATTGGAGAGACACCACTAGTGAACTGTGGACCCCGGTCCATTCTTTTACATCTGAAATACAATCAACTGCAATCTCTGTTCTCTGTTGTTCTTCACAAGCAAACATCATTTTCCACACCATACGTTTAATCCTTTGTTTACAGCAAGCCGGTGAGATTGACAACCTCACTGTTAAGTTGGGCAAAGTATCTTAGTTGTGTTGTGCAGGTTCCACGTTGGCGCCGGAATCCCTGGTGTTGCGCCGCACTACACTCCTTCACCAACAACCTTCACGTGGCCTTCATCTCCTACTGGTTCGATAACCTTGGTTTCTTACTGAGGGAAAACTTGCTGCTGTACGCATCACACCTTCCTCTTGGGGTTCCCAACGGACGTGTGCTTCACGCGTTATCACGGAGCGGCGACGCGATGCGACGGCCGGAGGCAAGGCTAGGGTTTCGGGCTTGCAGAGAGTTGGAGAAGGAGAGAGGGCGCGCGCGAGGAGAGGAAGAGATAGGGACGAGGAGGAAGGGAGGACGGGGCGTCCTCATCCACCGCGAGGCGAAGCAGGAGGTGGACGCGTCGGGCACGCAGGGCAGGGCACGCAGGTGCCTGCCTGTGCAAGGAAGAAGACAAGGGGTATTTTGCCCATAGCCCCCTGCCCTTTTCAGTTTTCTTGAAACAAGTAAAAACAATGCTAAAACTATTTATATTTGTTGTTTTGGACTATTTTGAAAACCAGTAACTTTCAAAATCTTGTACCCACATTATGTGGCATCATTTGATTATTTAAAAGAAATATCACATAGCACAGTTTTAGTGTTTGAAACATTTGAAAGGTATTTCAAGTACAGAAAGACTTGCATAAACTTTTTTCCACTTTTATTTAATTGCAAACTTTTCTGAATGAATTATATATGATGCTCATGATGCACAAACAACTCCTAATTAGGGTTTAGCAAAACAGGGGTGTTACAATGGCTTAGCTGTAAATTTCCACCATGAATGATGCATGGCTTAGATTAGCGGCCCAGACGTTTCTCTAACTCATATACAAACTCCATGGACTTAAAAGTTTGCATTTTATTTTGCACCGCTAGGCATCCATAAACAAAAGAACATGACATCAACAAAATATAAGTGCAATGTCCAAAGTGTTCCCCGTGAAAGAATGGTTCTACTAACTTCCAACTCGCAATTTGCAAACACATAAACTTCATAAGATAGGTACAATGATCAAATTTATTAAGTACAACAAAGTAAATGTGCCATCAAGTTCATGAGAGCTTTATTGACTAATTTTCTCATGCCAAAATTTAATTTGGAAGATAAATAAAAACATGATGAATTACTTGGAATAGCAATAATGCTACTAGGTAGATATGGTGGACACAATTGGCAAACTTTAGTTTATGGTAGTTGGATGCACGAGTAGAGATCATACTCAGCACAGGCGGAGGCTAGCAAAAGATTAGGAGCGACCAACTAAGAGAGCAATAATGGCCATAATCATGCATAGCGACAAAACATTATCAATCAAAGCATAAAGTGATATTACAAGTCAAAAACTAAATGATTATGGTGGCTTTAGTTGACTGGTTATAGTCATAACATGGTGTAAGCATGCGCCAAGTCAACCTTATAAAGCATCAAATGAGAATACCACAATACTATGCTTTTATGATAGAAACAACACATGATTCTTTCAATGAAACATTATGCACTCTCAGCCATTTGAAACAATTAATGCTAAAACAATAAGTACTAAGCATATGAGAAGAATAACATCCAACATGACATGCCAAAATCTATGCCACAGTCTAGACAAGCTTCCTTTTGCATCACTATAGTCATGAAATATTTTACTTGTATCGAACACCAATCAACTTATTTGAAATAACTCTCGGAGATGAAATACATTATGGAACAGATAGCTAATCATACACAAATAAAGAATACTAATGTGCTCTGAACAAAATCCAAGTGAATGAACATGAGCTAAACGCAGTACCAGAAAACTAGAACACTCGCAGAAAAATAACATCGAAAACTAGAGCGTTTTATGCAATTAAAAAGGAGCAGGCCTTTCTCCAAAACAAATGTACCGGGATCCAACATATGCTACAGCAAACAAAACAAAACAAAACAAAAAATAAAAATAAAGACGCTCCAAGAACAACACATAGCGGATGAAGCAATAAGGGATCCCCAAGCTTTGACGCTTGTACCTCTTGGATATTTCTTGGGGTGCAGAGGCATCCCTTGAGATTTTGTCCATTCTTCATCTCATCACATCATTCTTCTTTCCCTACACTTGAAAACTTTCTTCATACAAAATTTCACACAATTCTCTATTAGCAGCATTAGTACAATCAAAATAAAGAAATCCATTTGTGTTCAGTACTAACATATATCAAACATCTATTAAAGAAAAAGCTACTGTAACAACTCTTAAAAAATCTCTTTGATCAAAAGAACTCAAAATGAAAGAGATTTAAGAGGCAAATGCAAATAGTGCAGAAATCTGTCAAAATAGAACAACAGGCAAAGATCTATTTTTTTTGAAAATCCTCTGTTGATTATCTCGAAAAGTTGTCAAATAACGAAAGTTATATAATAACCTGGGGCATATTCATAAAAAATTAAAACTCAAAATTCCGCTCTGGCTATTTTTTAGAATTTTTATGGTAACATCACAGAATCTATTTTTAGGACAGCAACTTTCACAAATATTACTTTCTTCCAATTATAGCCTATTCTTGGCACAAAAAATAAATAAAAATGATAAGGAGATGCTATTCCATAGGTAATAACTTCCAAGAATCAACAAAAAAAAATTACTATAAATAAAACATGGGTGGTCTCTCATAAGCGCTTTTCTTTAACGCCTTTCAGCTAGGCGCAGAAAAATTGTGAGCATCAAGTATTATCAACTGAAGAAGTATTAAGAACAATGCGAGAAGTCTTTTCAACAAAGATTTGTATTTTATCAATATGAGTCTTAGAAAACCCTTTCTCTGCACTTTTAGGTTCACTACTTTCATCAAATGGATTTTCAGGAACAATCCAATCAAAATTCTTTTTCCAGACTTCATGCATTGCTACTAATTTGAAAGGTATTGGTATTTTACCTTCTCTACTATTTTTGGTTTGGTCAAGTGTACCAAACATATCTACACATGAGCCTAGCTTATCAAACCGATCAAAAAAAATCGTAGCTTCTATAACCACATCTTTAAATTCTCGAAGCAAAGTTTCTAGGATAAAATCTTTCTTTTCATCATCCTTAATTTCATGGAGTTTAAGAAACATTTTTTGCATAAATTTGTTAAGGCTAAAAAATCTAGCCAGCATTTGAACTAAACAAGTTGCAGCAGTTTCATAATCAGGAGCAAGTTCTACCAGAGATTTATCCTCAATATCTTTATGCTTACTAACATGATTGAAGAATTTTTCAATGTTATCTTTTCCAATTATAGAACCACTACCTACAGATAGATCCTTCAGATCGTACTTAGGAATCAACATAATGAACTAGAATCAAAATAACAACTATGTAAGAAACTAATTTTGTTGTGTTTTTGATATAAGGACAACTATAAAAGAAACTAATTTTTTGTGTTTTTTTGATATAATAAAGCAAACAAGACAAAATAAAGTAAACTAAGCAAAACAATAAAAAAGTAAAGAGATTGGAGATGAGAGACTCCCCTTACAGAAATCCTTTTTCTCCCCGGCAACGACGCCAGAAAAAGAGCTTGATGGTGCTTATCGTAACGCTGACTTCACACTATTGGGGAACCCCAAGAGGAAGGTATGATGAGCACAGTATCAAGTTTTCCCTCAGTAAGAAACCAAGGTTTAATCGATCAGTAGGAGAAAGGCGTGATTTCTGAAGGTGTTGCTAGCTGACTAGTGGCAGGACGCACTACCAGCATCAGCAACAATGTGGAACCTGCACACAACACAACCAAAGTACTTTGTCCCAACTTACAGTGAGGTTGTCAATCTCACCAGTTTGCTGAACACAAAGGATTAGACGTATCGAGTGGAAAGAGATCTTTGCAGAAATTAAACAGAACATGATTGCAGTAGAATTTATCAGTAAAGGAAACAGGACCGGGGTCCACAGTTCACTAGAGTGTCTCGCCATAAAGATAAATAGCATGTTGGGTGAATAAATTACAGCTGGGCAATTGACAGATCATCGACTATACATGACAAGATAATTACTATGAGATTTGATTGGGCATTACAACATAATACATAGACCATGATCCAACTGCGTCTATGACTAATAATCCACCTTTCGGTTATCGTACGAACCCCTTTCAGTATTAAGTTGCAAGCAACCGATTATCGCATTAAGCAATATGTGTAAAGTAAACAATAG
This sequence comes from Lolium rigidum, assembly GCF_022539505.1. NCBI lineage: Eukaryota > Viridiplantae > Streptophyta > Magnoliopsida > Poales > Poaceae > Lolium > Lolium rigidum. The sequence continues at coordinate 408,329,807 of NC_061510.1, forward strand.
AATTACCCTCGGATAAAACATTGTTGTTTTCTCTCTAGTAGCAACAACATATCTACAATCATAGAAGTTATTGTCACTCTCCCTGAAAACTAGAGGCATGAACCTACTATCGAGCATAAATACCCCCTCTTGGAATCACAAGTGTCCACTTGGCCAGAGTTTCTACTAGCAACGGAGAGCATGCAAGATCACAAATAACATATGACATGAATATATAATCAATCTCAACATAGTATACAATATTCATCGGATCCTAGCAAACACAACATATCGGATTACATAAAGATGATCTTGATCATGTAGGGCATCTCACAAGATCTATACATGAAGCACAAAGTGGAGAAGACAACCATCTAGCTACTGCTATGGACACATAGTCTAGGGATTAACTACTCACGCATCACTTCGGAGGCGGGCATGGTGATGTAGATGCCTCCGGCGATGATTTCCCCCTCCGACAGGGTGCCGAGAAGAGTTTTAGAACCCCCTGAGATGGGTTCTGCGATGGCGGCCGCGATGGAACTTTTCTTGGATGGAGGCTCACGTATCCAGGGTTTTCCCGAGAAGATGTATAAATAGGCGGATGATTTAGGTCGGTGAGGTGCTTGGGGGCCCACACCTCCCCTTGGCGCGGGCCATGGCCAGGCCGCGCCAAGGGCAGGTCTGGCCGCCCTGTGGCACTTCCTCGACCCCCTCTGGACTTCGTCTTCGTTTCGGTAAAATATTGACTTTGGCTTTTGTTTCGTTCAATTCCGAGAATATTTCCTGTACAACTTTTCTGAAATACAAAAACAACAGAAAATAAGGAACTGGCACACATCTTGTTAATAGGTTAGTGCCGGAAATCATGTAAAAGTGCAACAAAGTGTAAGCAAAACATATACGAATTGGTGTAAAACAAACATGAAGCATCAAATATTATAGATACGTTTGAGACGTATCAATCCATCATGTGGACGATGTTATGTGGCAGCGGCGGTGTGTTGACATTGACGAAGATGTCGTTGAAGACCACAATGATGTAGACCTTGGTGATGAGGTGTCGGTGATGTCACAACAGGCGCGATGTAGCATATCACTTGAAGGCGTCCCTCGCGGTCGTAGAAATAAAAAAATGCATCTCTTTTCACATCAGCGTGACGTGTGGTTAACGATGATGTCACTTGTCGTATACGTAGTCGAGGAAGAAGTTGGCTCGTAGGTATATCGTAGTCGTACAACACGACGGAGGTGTCAATGCAGAATCTGGTTCACTCGATGTAGATGGCTCGGTTGTGGAGGATTGTCATATGGCTGCATGTTCCCCTGTCGTGGACATGTTAAGAAAGTTCAAGACGTGAGGCAGTAGCTGGTTCGGTGATCAAGCCCGCGCAGGTCAGGCGGTTGTCAAAGTAGAGGCATGCCCGGGCCAGGACTTCTAGAAATTTGGTTGTGTGCATCATCTTTGTCTTTCCTAGCTCTTGATATCGCTAGTCGCAGAGGCTGGTGTGCTTAAGTATCAATTTGAAATTAATTTATACTCCTTCCATCCTAAAATATAAAGCATATAAGTTTAGATAAGAGTCAACATATTATAAGTTTAACCAAGTTTATAAAAAAATATGACCATCTATATAAATCAATATCAATGTATATTCAATATTGTAGATGTTGATATTTTTTCTGTAAACATTTGGTCAAATTTAGTAGGTTTGACTTTTGACTAAACTTACGTGCCTTATATTTTAGGATGAAGAGAGTAGCCCATTATTTAAAAAACTATCAAGTATTTCTATATGCATAAGAGTATATTAGTATGATGTTGTTAAGAGACGTCCACAATACACATCCTGACTATGGGCTATGGAAAAGAGATAAGCAATAATGCAATTCTATGACACTTATATAAATATACGTAGACTATTGCAAATGGGTCAAAATGCCGGGATGGGGTTGCTCATAGCGCGGAGCAACATTGGGTGGATACTTTGTACATTTATACATATTTGTACTCTTGTAGTACGTATTGAAATACATCCACATTTAAGGGACATGCTTCACATAGATATTTAAAATGACTAAATGACCCTCTACTAAGTTCACTCGGATTTCACTACTATCTTGTGTCTTATATGTGTTGTGGCAATACTTGCAGATACTTCATAACAATTGATGACATATATGGGATTTTGAAGGATGGAATATTATTAAATATGGTTTTCCAAGAAATAGCCGTGCAGTAGAGTGATAACAACAACAAGGATTGAACGTGTTGCGCAGGTTGCCATCCTGAAAGCAAATATGTTTATAGGATGAAACCACTCAGTGAAGAAGATCCAAGAAGATTATTTCTTAGAAGAATATTTGGTCCTGGAAAAGATTGCCCTGATGCACAGAAACACATTTCAATTGATATTCTGAAAAAAAAAGTGGTGGTATGCCACTTGCTATTAATAGTACAGAAAGCCTCCTAGCTGGTCAACCAAGGTCAACCTGGGATTATGTAAGGAAAACCTTGGGTGCTACTGTTGAAGAAAATCGTGAAATTTGATATATGAAGCAAATGTTGGATCTTAGCTACATGCATCATCCTGATCATCTCAAGACTTGTCTGCTTTATATTTGCAAGTATGGACAAGATAAAGAGATAGATACAAATAATTTGTTGAGGCAATAGGTAGCTGAAGGTTTAGTGTTGAGTAAAAGCGGTAGGCAGGATGCAGAGGATGTTGCAGAAAACTAAAAAACGCTCATCAACATGTGTTTGATCCAACCTGGGAAAATAGACTACAACGATGAAGTGTTATCTTGCAGAGTGCATGATATACTCTTGAGCTGATCAGATCCAAGTCATCTAAAAAGAATTTTATTCATGTAGTTGATGGTTCAAAAGATACAACGGGGTCGCGTGGTCCGATCCGTCGATTCACAATATACTTTTGTCATAAAGAGGATAGCAAATCTCTTGCAACAATCAAAGGGTTCGTGTGACAATGTTCACATGTTCGGTCCCTTTGGGCGCTTGCATGTTGTCATCCTGAAAGCAAATATCGTGATATCAATTAAGCCCATCCAGCTCGACTTGTTGATTTCAACCCTGTTTTTTTTTACAGATCTTGATCTCAACCCTGAAGGTGGACTTGACCTCAACGGTGTATCAAAGTGTCTTCGCCCGACGGTCCAATATCATTCACATGGGCTAAAAATGGCACGCTCCTGGTTTGCAAAGAGTACACTCGCTTCACTATATACCTGAGGTAGGTGAGCAAAACAAAGCAAGGAGGTTGTGATTCTCTTATGACGGGTTCTTGCATTCACTAGCTAGGCGAATCGATTCCATTCAATTTGATGTACATTCAGCTAATGTAGTGCACCTTCTCCAGTATTAGGCGATCAGCTTATGTTTATTGAACTGACAGAAATCTCTTTCCATATATAGTTCACGTCGCATGCTTTTACATGTACGGTAGTTGTTCATGCCGTGAACCTCTCTTATGCAATATCAAGAAATCCTGATGCCTCACACACCTAGTCATGTTGCAATCTCAAGCAAAAGAAAACTAGTTTCCTCTCTCGATAATTTTTCACGAGGCATTGCGGTGGTGCTTACATACTGCATTCTCTCCACAATATAACTTGGGCCAAGTGAGTATGTGGGGGAGTTTGTGGTTATCTTATAGGCATGCCTTGGAGATACTACCACACGCACTAGCAAGAAAATAAGTGCATTCGATCCGTCATCACATCGGGTCGGTGGATTATTATGGCAACCTCGTTCTTCCTTTCAACCTAGGACACAGTGATGGTGTTTCTTTCAACCAAGGACATTGTCCGTGTAGAATCTATTCACCGAATACGGTTGCGTGTGAATTTAAACATACACTGTGATATGTTTTATTTGCATGGTAAAATTGTTCCTTTCTTACATAAGAAAGTGTATGAGTGTTCGAGTGTTTCAACGCATGCCATTATGCTTGCGTAAACAGACTTGTATTTGATTTCAAAACTCAAATTGTTGACCTTGCTCCGCTGTTCAGTTTTTTTTGGATGTCTTGTCGTGCTTGGACAATTTGTTTTGCATGAGTAGAGGACCAAGACACATCATCAAAGAAACCACAGCTCGAATGGTACAATAGATCAAAGTTGTAGATAAAAACTGTCAAGTCTCTGATTTTATAAGGAGTAAACAAAGTTGGTAACGGGCAATAGAGACATAGAGTGAAAGTGCACTTCCACCAAAATTTTGCTCAATCTAGAGTGAAAGTGCACTTCCTCCAAAGAAATATTTTTGAATATTTTATTCCAAGTGGCAGAACGTTTGGCAGATGTTGCCCTCTCGGAGGGTGTGGAGGACAGCTTTCGGTGGGGATGGGACAACAACTATTCCTATTCGGCACGATCTTGTTACCGCGCGATGTTTGGCGCCAGGATTTTTAAACAGAAGGCCACTCGGCCCGGCTTTATAAATAAAGCCCTCCTGGCAAACGATTCAACAAAGTCATACAAAGCACACACACCAACTCGCCCAAAGGCGCTAACCAGTTTGACCCAACCCAGGTCACGGAGAAGCACTAAAGAGAGATACAAAGCTGATCCAGCCAACACAAAGACACACTCAACATGATAGATAACTAGGGAAGTCCATGGTCGAGCCGCTGCCTGGGTCCTCCGCTACTCAGCTCGCGGTCTCGCGTAGAGTCTCCTGACGTCGTCCACCGCCGCGTCCAGCATAGCCTGGTCCCTCTGTCTGATCAGAACCCTCCAGCACTGCATATGGATCAACATATGGTAAAATACATCAGCCGGGTTTCCGATCATCTTTCCTTCAATGGTAAGCTTGTTGCGTATAGTCCACAAGGTCCAACACTGGGTTGCGAACGTAAACCAAACTAGCCTACGAATCGGGCCGTATAGGCCTTGGGTGATTGCAATGAACTCCCCCGGCCCGGCGGGGTTCCAGTCACAGTGGAGGAGTTCCCTAACTCCAGCCCACATCATTCTGGAGATGGGACATGAGAAGAAGATGTGATTGTGATGTCTACGGGTGCTTCTATTCTTGTAGACAGTGTTGGGCCTCCAAAAGCAGAGGTTTGTAGAACAGCAGCAAGTTTCCCTTAAGTGGATCACCCAAGGTTTATCGAACTCAGGGAGGAAGAGGTCAAAGATATCCCTCTCATGCAACCCTGCAACCACAAAGCAAGAAGTCTCTTGTGTCCCCAACACACCTAATAGGTGCACTAGTTCGGCGAAGAGATAGTGAAATACAGGTGGTATGAATAAGTATGAGCAGTAGCAATGGCGCCAGAAAAGTGCTTGCTGGCGTGCAGTTGATGGTAGTAATATTGCAGGAAGTAAAGATGCAGTAAAACAGTAAACAAGCAGCGATAGCAGTATTTAGGAACAAGGCCTAGGGATCAGACTTTCACTAGTGGGCACTCTCAACATTGATCACATAACAGAATAAATAGATAGATGCTAGACTCTACACCCTCTTGTTGGATGATGAACACCACTAACTGTGTAGGATTACACGAACCCTCAATGCCGGAGTTAACAAGCTCCACAATATTCAATGTTCATATTTAAATAACCTTAGAGTGCATAACAGATCAACATAACCAAACCAAGTACTAACATAGCATGCACACTGTCACCTTCACACTACGAAAGGAGGCATAGATCACATCAATACCATCATAGCAATAGTTAACTTCATAATCTATAAGAGATCACAATCATAGCCTACGCCAAGTACTGCACGATGCACACACTGTCACCATTACACCGTGCAGGAGGAATAAACTACTTTAATAACATCACTAGAGTAGCACGCAGATATATTATGATACAAAACACATTGCAATCATAAAGAGATATAAATAAGCACTTCACTATGCCATTCATAACAGTGAATAAGTATTCTGTGAAATATAGCCTAAGAGACCCACACGGTGCACACAGTGTCACCTTTACACACGTGGGACAAGGAGTCTCCGGAGATCACATAAGTAAAATCCACTTGACTAGCATAATGACATCTAGATTACAAGCATCATCATATGAATCTCAATCATGTAAGGCAGCTCATGAGATTATTGTATTGAAGTACATAGGAGAGAGATGAACCACATAGCTACCGGTACAGCCCCGAGCCTCGATGGAGAACTACTCCCTCCTCATGGGAGACAGCAGCGTTGGTGAAGATGGCGGTGGTGTCGATGGAGAAGCCTTCCGGGGGCACTTCCCCGTCCCGGCGGCGTGCCGGAACAGAGACTCATGTCCCCCAGATCTTGGCTTCGCGATGGCGGCGGCTCTGGAAGGTTTCTCGTACCGTGGCTTTTCCGTCTCGTGTTTTAGGTCAGGGACCTTTATATAGGCGAAGAGGCGGAGTCGGAGGGTCGACGAGGCGATGACACACAGGGGGGCGCGGGCCCCCCCTTGGCCGCGCCGGCCTGTCGTCTGGTGGGCCTGTGGCCCCCCTCTGGTTACTCTCGGGTTTTCTGGAAGCTTCATGCAATCCTAAGATGCTGGGCATTTATTTCGTCCGATTCCGAGAATATTTCCTTACTAGGATTTCTGAAACCAAAAACAGCAGAAAACAGCAACTGGCCCTTCGACATCTCGTCAATAGGTTAGTTCCGGAAAACGCATAAATATGACATAAAGTATGCATAAAACATGTAGATATCATCAATAATGTGGCATGGAACATAAGAAATTATCGATACGTCGGAGACGTATCAGCATCCCCAAGCTTAGTTGCTGCTCGTCCCGAGCAGGTAAACGATAACAAAGATAATTTCTGGAGTGACATGCCATCATAACCTTGATCATACTATTGTAAGCATATGTAATGAATGCAGCGATCAAAACAATGGTAATGACATGAGTAAACAAATGAATCATAAAGCAAAGACTTTTCATGAATAGTACTTTCAAGACAAGCATCAATAAGTCTTGCATAAGAGTTAACTCATAAAGCAATAATTCAAAGTAGAGGTATTGAAGCAACACAAAGGAAGATTAAGTTTCAACGGTTGCTTTCAACTTATAACATGTATAACTCATGGATAGTTGTCAATGCAAAGTAATATAACAAGTGCAATATGCAAGTATGTAGGAATCAATGCACAGTTCACACAAGTGTTTGCTTCTTGAGGTGGAGAGAGATAGGTGAACTGACTCAACATAAAAGGTAAAAGAATGGTCCTTCAAAGAGGAAAGCATTGATTGCTATATTTGTGCTAGAGCTTTTATTTTGAAAACATGAAACAATTTTGTCAACGGTAGTAATAAAGTATATGTATCATGTAAATTATATCTTACAAGTTGCAAGCCTCATGCATAGTATACTAATAGTGCCCGCACCTTGTCCTAATTAGCTTGGGTTAACACGGATTATCATTGCATAACATATGTTTCAACCAAGTGTCACAAAGGGGTACCTCTATGCCGCTCTGTACAAGGGTCTAAGGAGAAAGTTCGCATTGGATTTCTCGCTTTTGATCATTCTTCAACTTAGACACCCATACCGGGACAACATAGACAACAGATAATGGACTCCTCTTTTAATGCTTAAGCATTCAACAACAGTTAATATTCTCATAAGAGATTGAGGTTTTATGTCCAAACTGAAACTTCCACCATGATTCATGGCTTTAGTTAGCGGCCCAATGTTCTTCTCTAACAGTATGCATACTCAAACCATTTGATTGTGAAAACCGCCTTACTTCAGACAAGACGAACATGCATAGCAACTCACATGATATTCAACAAAGAGTTGATGGCGTCCCCAGGAACATGGTTATCGCACAACAAGCAACTTAATAAGAGATAAAGTGCATAAGTACATATTCAATACCACAATAGTTTTTAAGGCTATTTTGTCCCATGAGCTATATATTGCAAAGGCGAATGATGGAAATCTAAAGGTAGCACTCAAGCAATTTACTTTAGAATGGCGAAGAAATACCATGTAGTAGGTAGGTATGGTGGACACAAATGGCATAGTGGTTGGCTCAAGGATTTTGGATGCATGAGAAGTATTCCCTCTCGATACAAGGTTTAGGCTAGCAAGGTTATTTGAAACAAACACAAGGATGAACCGGTGCAGCAAAACTCACATAAAAGACATATTGTAAACATTATAAGACTCTACACCGTCTTCCTTGTTGTTCAAAACTCAATACTAGAAATTATCTAGACTTTAGAGAGACCAAATATGCAAACCAAATTTTAGCAAGCTCTATGTATTTCTTCATTAATGGGTGCAAAGTATATGATGCAAGAGCTTAAACATGAGCACAAAAATTTCCAAGTATCAAATTATCCAAGACATTTTATCAATTACTACATGTAGCATTTCCCGATTCCAACCATATAACAATGAACGAAGCAGTTTCAACCTTCGCCATGAACATTAAAAGCTAAGAACACATGTGTTCATACGAACCAGCGGAGCGTGTCTATCTCCCACACAAGCATTTATTCAAACAAAAACACAAACAAAAGCACACAGACGCTCCAAGTAAAGTACATAAGATGTGACCGAATAAAAATATAGTTTCAAGGGAGGAACCTGATAAATTTGTCGATGAAGAAGGGGATGCCTTGGGCATCCCCAAGCTTAGATGCTTGAGTCTTCTTATAATATCCAGGGATGAACCATGGGGGCATCCCCAAGCTTAGACTCTTCACTCTTCTTGATCATAGTATATCATCGTCCTCTCTTGACCCTTGAAAACTTTCTCCACACCAAACTCGAAACAAACTCATTAGAGGGTTAGTGCATAATCAAAAATTCACATGTTCAGAGGTGACACAATCATTCTTAACACTTCTGGACATTGACCAAAGCTACTGAAAGGTAATGAAACAAAGAAATCCACCCAACACAGCGAAAGAAGCAATGCGAAATAAAAGGCAGAATTTGTCAAAACAGAACAGTCCGTAAAGACGAATTTTAAAGTAGCACCAGACTTGCTCAGATGAAAATTCCCAAATTGAATGAAAGTTGCGTACATATCTGAGGATCACTCACGTAAATTGGCATAATTTTCTGAGTTACCTACAGAGAATTAGGCCCAGATTCGTGACAGCAAGAAATCTGTTTCTGCGCAGTAATCCAAATCTAGTATGAACCCTACTATCAAAGACTTTACTTGGCACAACAATGCAATAAAATAAGATAAGGAGAGGTTGCTACAGTAGTAACAACTTCCAAGACTCAAATATAAAACAAAAGTACTGTAGTAAAATAAACACATGGGTTATCTCCCAAGAAGTTCTTTCTTTATAGCCATTAAGATAGGCTCAACAATTTTAATGATGCTCGCGCAAGAAATAAGAGTTGAAGCAAAAGAGAGCATCAAGAAGCAAATTCAAAACACATTTAAGTCTAACATGCTTCTTATGCACAGGAATCTTGTAAATAAACAAGTTCATGAAGAGCAAAGTAACAAGCATAGGAAGATAAAACCAGTGTAACTTCAAAAATTTCAGCATATAGAGAGGTGTTTTAGTAACATGAAAATTTCTACAACCATATTTTCCTCTCTCATAATAATTTTCAGAGGCATCATGAACAAACTCAACAATATAAGTATCACATAAAGCATTCTTATTCACATGCATAAAAGTATCATTACTCTCCACATAAGCATCATCAATTTTATTAGTTGTAGTGGGAGCAAATTCAACAAAGTAGCTATCATTATTATTCTCATCATCAAATATAGGAGGCATATTGTAATCATAATCAAATTTATCCTCCATAACAAGGCGGTACTAAAAGACCAATATCATTATAATCATCATAAATAGTAGGCAAAGTATCATCAAAGTAAATTTTCTCCTCAATGCTTGGGGGACTAAAAATATCATGCTCATCAAAGCCAGCTTCCCCAAGCTTAGAATTTTCCATATCATTAGCAACAATGGTGTTCAAAGCGTTCATACTAATATGTTCCATAGGTTTTTTAATTTTCGCATCAAACCATCCATGTCTTAAATCAGGAAATAGAATAAGAAGCTCATTGTTGTCCATTATGTCTAACTAGTGTAAACAAGAAACAAAAAGATGCAATTGCAGGATCTAAAGGAAATAGCTTCGAGCACACACACAACGGTAACGAAAAGTACTTTACCCGGGACCGGAGTATGAGTGCCTTTTACCTTTCCTCCCGGCAACGGCGCCGGAAAAGTGCTTCGTTGCCGGGATCCGGTGTGTGAGTGCCGTTTACCTTTCCTCCCGGCAACGGCGCCGTAAAAGTGCTTGATGTCTACGGGTGCTTCTATTCTTGTAGACAATGTTGGGCCTCCAAGAGCAGAGGTTTGTAGAACGAGCAGCAAGTTTCCCTTAAGTGGATCACCCAAGGTTTATCGAACTCAGGGAGGAAGAGGTCAAAGATATCCCTCTCATGCAACCCTGCAACCACAAAGCAAGAAGTCTCTTGTGTCCCCAACACACCTAATAGGTGCACTAGTTCGGCGAAGATATAGTGAAATACAGGTGGTATGAATAAGTATGAGCAGTAGCAATGGCGCCAGAAAAGTGCTTGCTGGCGTGCAGTTGATGGTAGTAATATTGCAGGAAGTAAAGATGCAGTAAAACAGTCAACAAGCAGCGATAGCAGTATTTAGGAACAAGGCCTAGGGATCATACTTTCACTAGTGGACACTCTCAACATTGATCACATAACAGAATAAATAGATAGATGCTAGACTCTACACCCTCTTGTTGGATGATGAACACCACTAATCGTGTAGGATTACACGAACCCTCAATGCCGGAGTTAACAAGCTCCACAATATTCAATGTTCATATTTAAATAACCTTAGAGTGCATAACGGATCAATATAACCAAACCAAGTACTAACATAGCATGCACACTCGTCACCTTCACACTACGAAAGGAGGCATAGATCACATCAATACCATCATAGCAATAGTTAACTTCATAATCTACAAGAGATCACAATCATAGCCTACGCCAAGTATCGCACGATGCACACACTCGTCACCATTACACCGTGCGGGAGGAATAAACTACTTTAATAACATCACTAGAGTAGCACGCAGATATATTGTGATACAAAACACATTGCAATCATAAAGAGATATAAATAAGCACTTCACTATGCCATTCTTAACAGTGAATAAGTATTCTGTGAAATATAGCCTAAGAGACCCACACGGTGCACACAGTATCACCTTTACACACGTGGGACAAGGAGTCTCCGGAGATCACATAAGTAAAATCCACTTGACTAGCATAATGACATCTAGATTACAAGCATCATCATATGAATCTCAATCATGTAAGGCAGCTCATGAGATTATTGTATTGAAGTACATAGGAGAGAGATGAACCACATAGCTACCGGTACAGCCCCGAGCCTCGATGGAGAACTACTCCCTCCTCATGGGAGACAAGCAGCGTTGGTGAAGATGGCGGTGGTGTCGATGGAGAAGCCTTCCGGGGGCACTTCCCCGTCCCGGCGGCGTGCCGGAACAGAGACTCATGTCCCCCAGATCTTGGCTTCGCGATGGCGGCGGCTCTGGAAGGTTTCTCGTACCGTGGCTTTTCTGTCTCGTGTTTTAGGTCAGGGACCTTTATATAGGCGAAGAGGCGGAGTCGGAGGGTCGACGAGGCGATGACACAACAGGGGGGCGCGGGCCCCCCCTTGGCCGCGCCGGCCTGTCGTCTGGTGGGCCTGTGGCCCCCCTCTGGCGACTCTCGGGTGTTCTGGAAGCTTCATGCAATCCTAAGATGCTGGGCGTTGATTTCGTCCGATTCCGAGAATATTTCCTTACTAGGATTTCTGAAACCAAAAACAGCAGAAAACAACAACCGGCCCTTCGGCATCTCGTCAATAGGTTAGTTCCGGAAAACGCATAAATATGACATAAAGTATGCATAAAACATGTAGATATCATCAATAATGTGGCATGGAACATAAGAAATTATCGATACGTCGGAGACGTATCAGATTGCAATCTTCCACCTCCTGACAAAGCGCACACCTCCCATCCGAAGGTCCGTGTCTTTTGGCAACTTGCTCACATGAGGGTAGACATCCTCGAATCAGTTGCCACAAGAAAACACGTATCTTGGGAGGAACCCTGGTGCGCCAGGCCTCTTTGAAACAGGTAACTGACGCCCCCGGCGTCAGTGCCAGATAGACCGAATTGGCTGTGAAGGTACCTGAAGCGTCGATGGACCAGGAGACCGTGTCCTCCTCTATCCCCGGTTGCCATCCCATGGCTTCCCGACAAAGGTTGTCCCACTCGACGGTTTCAGCAGTGCCAAATGGTCTCCGAAACTCAACCCCCCATTCCCCGGGGTTCCCCTCCCGTGGTGCAGCATCGGCGACTGATATCAGCGGATCAGTCCAACAGCTAAAGAGGCGAGGAAATCTAGCCATGAAGGCCCCCTGCCCGTACACCAGTCTAGCCAGAACCTGGTGAGTCTCCCATTGCACGTGCCATGCTTGGCTCCCAACTTGAAATACCATTTGATTTTTTGAATGGAATTCCAGAACTGGGAGCCCCTAGTGGGGACTGTACCATCAAAGAGGTCCCTACCCCTCAGGTACTTGGCACGAATGATGTCCGCCCAGAGACCCTCCGCGTCTTGGTAGAGTTTCCAAATCCATTTGAGCATCAGAGCGATGTTCGTGAGTTTGGTGTTGAGGATTCCCAATCCTCCAAACGCTTTAGGATTACACACTGTAGCCCAGTCTACCATGTGATACTTGCATTTGTTGCCCACTCCTTCCTAAAAGAAGCGACACCGCGGTTTGTCCATGGCCTTATGAGTGCTGTCAAAGAGCAGGTAGAGGCTCATGGCAAACTGCGGAAGGCTGGAGAGGCACGAGTTGGTCAGCTCCAGCCTGCCTGCCGAGGCAAGGAAGAGTCCTTGCCATGGGTCCACCCTGTGCCCAATTTTCTCCGGCAAGAAGTTCCAGTCCGCCACCCTAAGCGCTTTGTCACTGATAGGCAAGCCCAGGTATTTAATCGAGAAATCCCCCCGTTTGCAATTGATCATACCTGCTATCAGGTATTGGAGCCCCAATGGGACCCCCGTCACCACTACTTCACTCTTATCAAAGTTGATTTTGAGACCCGGCATATTCTCAAAGCATAGGAGGATAGTCTTAAGGTTCGCAATCCTACCCTAGTAGGTCTGATCAGGACCATAGTGTCGTCCGCGTATTGTACATGTGTCACCCCCCTGGGATGAGGTGCGGGATCACCCCCTCAATGTGTCCCGCTGAGCTAGCCTTAGCCAGGATGGATGCAATCCCATCTACAATGAATTCGAACAGAATCGGGGAGAGAGGGTCGCCTTGCCGAACTCCCCTAGCGTTGCGGAAGTACGGGCCTATCTCCCCATTGACATTGATGACAGTCTGGCCACCCTTGACCAGCTGCAACAACCGGTGAACCACCCTCGTAGAGAATCCTTTCCGGAGTAGGATCTCCTGTAGGAAGTCCATCCAGTTAACTCTGTCATAAGCCTTTTTGAAATCCAACTTGAGGAGCAAACCCTCTTGCTTCCCCACCCGGAGTTCATGTGCAATCTCATGAAGAGCAAGAGCTCCCTCATGCAAGCATCTCCCTTTGATGAATGCAGATTGGCTCCGATCAATCGTCCTATGAGCTAGCGACGCTAACCTAATCGCATACGCCTTGGCCACAAACTTGAAAATGACATTAATGAGTGCAATAGGGTGGAACTGTGTGATCCGCTCCGCCCCCTTAACCTTCGGGATGAGCGATATTATCCCAAAATTAAGGCGAGCGATGTCCACCCTCCCTAGGGTGAAGTCATTCAGCAGCTGGAGAATAGGTCCCCGAAGGGTACCCCAGAACCGCTTGAAGAACGCCACCGCGAAACCATCCGGTCTGGGTGCCGAATCCGGCTTCATGCTGGAGAGGACCTCGTCCAACTCCTCAGCGTGAAAGTGATCTCTAAACCCCAGTTTTCCTCAGCCGAGATCCGCTGATCCTCTCCCCAGAGGTCCGGTCCTAAGGCGAAGACCCTCTCTTCCCCCTCAGTACCCATCAGTCCCTGATAAAACTGGTATATATGATCCATCAGGGCCCGCTGCTCGACTTTGGCGCTAGGATAGAAATGGCTGGAGCTTTGGCAGATCTGGCGTTCGCGAGCCCCGCCGAACTGCAGGGTTTTCCTCTGGTTAGCGGCAAGGAACAGATGCTAGACAGCCGACAGATTGAGCAGACGGGGCCTTCCGCATCCGGCGGCGTGCCCCTTCTGTGATCCTGCGCTGGTGGGGAAAGCTCGGATGGATGCCACAAGCAGACACACGCTTTATCCTCTGGCCACAAGGAAAACGAGGTGGACCGGGGAAGGACCGAGATCTCTGGACGGGAATCACGCTTGTTTGCTGGTGCCTCTGGCGCCACCGGAATGACGTGGTTTTCGAGGGTGTGCCCCCCTCGAGAGAGGCGGTGTTAGCACGGATCTCTGATGAGGCTGAGCTATGGAGAGCGGTTGGGTTGTTCAGAGACGCCCTCGCAGTAGTGGATAGTAGTCCCGTACCGTGTGTGTGCTGCCTAGCTGCAGCGTGGGGTTGCACTCCGTGGCGCCTGTGCCTAGAGTGTGTTGTAACGCTGACCTTCTAGCCTTTTTCTTCTAAGAAACCGATACGTCCTATCCATAAACGTATCCTTAAAAAAACATTTTTTAGGGACAAAACTAAACTAAACCAACTAACTTGCACTGTAGGCTGCAGCTGACTCGGTCTCACGGGGCCACGGGCCGATCCAACTCTAAAAATCTGTCCTGTAGTCCACCTCCGCCTTGCCCTACAGCTGCCGCGCCGCCTTACCTCACAAGTCACAACTCCACCGACCACTCAGGCACTCACGCGCGTGGCCGCTATCGCCGTTCCCGTTCTTCCTCGTCGGAGAATCGCGTTTTTGCAGTCTCCATCCTGCTACGCAGTCTTCGCGGTTGGATTTTCAGGTACGAGGTTGTTTCCATCCAGCGGCCGGTTAGCTGAAGCCAGCGATTAGGCAAATCTGTTCGTGTACTGCGATTCCAATTTGCTTGGCCGAAGTTACTCTGTAGATCGGAAACATGTGTACACAGGGAATGCTGTTGGTTCATTCATATTGGTCATGTAAAATGTACTGTTTTGTGTATCTTGGATGTGCAAATATTAGAACTCTGTCTTTACTGTGATTAGAGACAAGGAATTTTTCAGAATAATAGACAGAGGGAAGGTGTATGTCTGATCCACCCAAGTTGCAGGCTTATGCTGGGAGTTTTCAACTAGAGTACTCTTCCAACTAATATTAGGATCTTACCAAGTCTGAAGTATATGAAACCATTTTTGCCCCAGGCTAGCGTTTTCTTGTTTCATGCAATTGATGTCTGTTGCAATAAAAGATATTACACACTATGTATTGTATTACTGCTACAATGAATTGTTGATTTCCTACCTGTGTTGTTTACTGGGACGACAGTAAGGTTGGGGAAAAGCATAACTACCTGCTACTCCATGATTTCTGTTCGTTTTATAATGTGCAGCTAATTATCTTCAATGGGTGGTCTGATGCAGTTTTTCTCCTATCATACATAAATTGCACTATCTCTATCCGATCCTTGTTTGGAAAGCAATCTCATTACTTCATTTTAATCAAGTAGGAGTGAAATAGAGGCTGCCAAGGCACACCGTAATTCAAGCCTTCAGACGAAAGGTGGCCATGGCGGCGGCAGCTCCATCCAGAGCGGAGGTGTTATCCCTCTTCCGGGCCTTCCTTCGCACGTCGAGGAAGTTCTCTGATTATAACATCCGCGAGTACACGCGTCGCCGTGCGGCAGACGCCTTCCGCGAAAACCGCTCCCTCGCTGACATGCCGGCCGCGGCGACGGCTTTCGCGGACATGAAGCAACAGCTGGAGGTGTGGAAGCGGCAGGTTTTGGTGTACTCCTTGTACGCACCCAAGATCAAAAGTGTCGTCGAGATGAAGGTTTAGTGACTGACACGAGAGAGTGGTTCCACATCACCTATCTCCTCCATTTCCCCATTCCAGCATGTGCACTGTTGTTTTTGGAATTCTGCTGTTATCATGTTCGCTGGATGATTGCCATGATATGGCTTCTTTTATTCAATACAATGGAAAATTTGCAACCATGATATTATACATTTCACATACCGATTTCTACAAGTAAAACTATCTAAATGCGGCTTAGGATTATCGAATATTCTTGCCCTATCACTATCGTACACCCCACTTACATTTGCTCAGTGCTGCATAATTGTGGTGCTTGACCAAAGTGTGAGATATCTAATGGTGTATTGAAGTCAATTATGTGACTCATACTGTTAGCTAATCAGCGTGCAGTGCGGCTGTCCCCCCGAGCTGAATGTTGGATGGTGCCCTTTGCGGGGGCTTTTTCTTTCCTTATGATGATCTTTTGATGGCACCTTCACCGTTTCTTGTTTCCCCTGCATATCTTGTTTGTCCCTGTGCGTTTTTGTTGGGCCAAGTTTGATCATCTTTGATTTTCACACTGATCTTGTTCAGTAAATGGCTCTTACTATGCCAGCGATTGTAGTTGTCTATTTTTGGTCAGCAAATAAGATATTATTCGGTTTTTCTGTTTAATAACATCCAATGGTCAGTGGGGTTTACAAATAGATGTCCACCCAATAATGTTTACAAAGTACATGCAACATCATAGAGTCAAAGTTAGATTGGATAACGTACAGCAACACCACGGTAATGAAGGGTTGTGATCATGCAGTGGACAGTGGCCATCAGGTCCATCCTTGTCAATCAATGAGTAGGTGTTTGCCCTCGGAGTTTATTGTTAAGTGATACAGTTGACTGGACTAGTTTTTCTTTTCTGAAACAGGATTGACTAGACTATTTCATTTTGTCGTACTGTTGCATAGTTCGAAGGTAAAAAGTTAGCATGTGTAGACTATTTAGAAATTGGTGGTTTTGTGATGCACGAATGGCATTGCCCCACCCATATCGTTACATCTTTTGCCAGATGCAGAAGGCGATCATCTTCTCATGCGCACCAAAGGTGCTACCACCTTTGGTTGCGCCATCCTATAAGCTCATAATCTGATCAATCAGAGTTGGTAATGACTTGCACATTCTTGTTGCCCTCCAATTCGGGGGTATTTGTTTTGTATGAATGTTGATGGTCATCTTCTAACTATAACTTTCAGCCATGTCGTCGTGGCATGTTATTTCATCGACGAGCTCCTGGCTGTTTGTAATCTTTCTGTTCGATTTCTTCTGGGAGATCAGAGAAGCCCACAAAAACAAATTGTGCTCGGTATTGTGGAACAAATATATTTTGAGAAACCGAGTTTTCCATGAGGGTGGAAATGTGTTAACATGGTTTGGACCATTATTAGACTGAAGTATAACCTGATAATTTTCCGTGAAGAAGAATTATCCTTTCACGCCTATCAATTCTGTCATCTGTCATCAGTGTGTGTGTCTTGACCAGCTAACAAATCGCCATGTGCTTTCCATATATATAGTAGGATAAACTATCTCTCATGTGCTAACAAAGATCTCTTTGAAGAATTCACATCACATGCTTCAACATACTCATTTCTTCTTCATGCATTTTATCTATATCTAACTATATCAATAAAATTGGATGCCTCACACACCTAGTCATGTTGCTATCTCATGCAAAACACTTTGTTATATATATCTCTCGAGAACATTTGCAAATGGTTGTGGGGGTTCTTTCCTGCTTCATTCACTCTACGATACACTTGAGGGAGGGGAGCAAGTGTCGAGTGTGTGGTTTTCTTATAGGCTTGCTTTAGAAGATAACTAGCACAGACTCGGAAGGCACAACACGTGCATCTCATTCTGCACATAGGTTTGGTAGATTATTATATCAACATGTTGTTTTTTTCTAACCAAGGACACAGTGATATTATTTCTTCCAACCGAGGATATAGTTGGTGTAAAAAATCTTTATAACAAATATGTTTCTCTTGGTCATTCACAAAAAAAAAAGTTCCTCTTGGTACGGCCAAACTTGTTGGCATGCTATTATGCTCATGGTAAACATACTTGTTTTATCAACCATTTTTTATTGGCAAAAAAACCTCGCTCATGATATTCTCTAAAGGAGCTCGAAGGCTGCAGAATTATAATATGAGCTACTAAAGGCTAACAAATGAAAACAAAAATACAATTAGGCCATTGGTCCGTATGTAGAAGCATTGATCTCCATAGGTCGAACAAAACAACCCAGCTGCCACAACGACATCTGTTGTCTTACACGTGTTCGCACTATGTACTCATCGTCGTCTACTTAGCCCTCGTGTTTGACTCGCGGTTCCCACCTGCATTTTAAGAAAGAAGGCATATTTGGACTAGCGAGGAAGGCAACAACACTTATTGAAGCTAAGAAATCAGAATAAACCAGCATGAATCGTCTAAGAGCTCGTTTGGATCCTGGGTCTTTATTTCATGAATTCATGTCACTTATATTGGGATTCCAATACCACATACCTGTTTGGCTGTCACATGGATTTGTAAATGACTCCGAAATTCAATATGGAAGTACAGAATGAAATGAATTCAGGAATCCATTTCATTTATATTGGGATTCCAATACCACAAACCTGTTTGGTTTGCACACAGATTTTAAATGATTATGAAATTCAATATGGAATTGCTATATTATCACATACATGTGAGCGTCACATGAATTGCAACAACTATTTTTTCATAACTTTTTGAAATCATAACACACATTCACATACTAAAACATATATAATCATCCAAAGTATATATGATCCAAAATATAATCAATGCTCAAGTCCATAAAACATAGATGCATCAAGATAAGAAATACAAGTTCCAAAGTATAAACAAATTACAAAAGGCATGCTCCTACTTCATCATAAATAGAATCATAGTGATGTAATATTTGCACCAATATATCACAAAAGGAAGATCAGAATCATGTCTTGATCTGCTTGAGTACCCGCTTCTTCTTCATTCCTTGAGGAAATGGTATCGAGGACCTGAACTTTAGATCGTCTGCCACAAGAACATCATAGATTGCTAATTGATCATCATCTTCCAAATCTAGTATTTTACCAAGAACATCCCATAATTCTTTAGGAGATGCTAGTTTTGGAGGAGGCTCGGGAACATAAGCTTTGAACACGACAGTGAATTTGTCCAACTTTTCTCCAAGCATGGTAGCAATATATTCATCAAATCGATACCTCTTCTTGGGACGCTCTTCATTGGCCTGAGTGGATGAATTGGCATCTTCGTTATTGGTGGTATTAGTATTCCCCCGTGCCATTTTTGCTCCGCTTTCAGCAACATTCCTTCCTCTCGCTCCAGTAGCACGATGCCTCGAGTAGAGTGTACTATTCATGTCCCAATTATCGAAACACGGAGGACCTCGTTGAAGGTGGCTTACCTATTTTTTGAAGGACTTTCACGGTTTCTATCCATGATCCATGCTTTTTCGCATACTACGAATTCTTTGTTTCCGATACTAACAAAAATATTCTTATAGGATTCACATCGTATGCTTCAACATCCTGGACTGGTTATGCTACCTTGGATGTTTCTCTAACCATATTAAGAAATCCTAATGCCTCACAGAGCTAGTCATGTTGCTACCTCACAAGAGCACTTTGTTGCTCTCTCCAAAAATAAATTCAAATGAGTGTTGTTGTTCTTGCATACTTTAGTCACTCTGCAATACACATGAGGCAGGTGAGCAAGTGCAAAGTTTGTGGTTCTCTTATAGGAATGCTTCGGGAGATTACTAGCACACACTGGAGGCACATCATGTGCATTTGGTCCGTCAACATCTGGGGTTGGTGGGTTATTTATAACAAAACTTGTTTCTTCAAGTGAATATATAGGTGGTGCAAAATCTATTCCCCGAATACATCTAGGATTTACATAAAAGTTTGTGTTTATTTGAGCGTTTCCATGCAAAGATAGTTGTTTTCTCAAACATTCATTGACGAACAAATGTCACTCTTGATATACGAAGACTCTAGAATTACCATAGGATACGCAAAAGGCCAACAAGCCGTGGAGAAATACAATCACGGTCTTGGTCAACACACACAAGCACTTATGTCCACACGTCGAACAAAAAACTCCAACTGCCACAGATGTTCATGATACCTAAAATATTCATCCTAGTCCTTCTAGTTTCAACATGGATGCTACGGAAGAAGCTTAGTGTGGGCTCCAGGCTAATTGCAATTGAAAGAAGTTCCAAAGTTGCGCCATTACTCCTTGAGTTTCCAACTGAAGAAAGTCCTCCTTTGTGCGTCCATGCAACATGAAAACATCGTTAGAGAAATGACAAAAAGAAGACAACAAGGAAAAAAACATGCTCCTTCCTCAGACCATCTTTCCCAAAATCATGTAGGAGTAAACTACAAAAAGAAAGATTTTGGGATCATAACACTGGGAGAGAGAAAATTTGGAAGAGAATATCCAATGAACACTAAGGATAATAACATGGATTTACTGTAAAGGGAATGAAGGGATCTCTCGAGATCCGTGAGGTTATTATGTGGAAGGGCTTCATATCCAACCTTTCCCTAGCCTGCTACGAGGACGACAACGGCTGCATGGAGAAGGACGACACTCATATTGAGTCAATTTCCCCCTCACCAACAAGACACTCACACGGAATAAAAGGAGGGACACAACCACCACAAGGTTAACTAAACTACGTAATAGGAGGCTGAGCCCCTCTCCTCTCCGACCAACAGAGTTGGTGAACAAGAGATAGAGAGAGAGGAAGAGCGAGCATTGAGGGGGTTCTATGAGGTGGAGAGCTGAACGGGTGACTGTTTTTCAGCCATGAAAAGCGAAAAGACATCACGTGAGAGCCCGCGGACTAGATATTAGATTGAAATTGTATGCCAAAGATCAAGTTGTGCTGTTTGAAAAGTCAGGTAAATAAAGTCATTTCTCGTGCAATAATCCAAAGACAGAAAACATGTACTCGTTCTGAAAATTCGAATCATAATTTTCGAAAAAAAAAACAAAAAATTGAGACACGAAATAGATTTATTTTTTGTTTTTTTTACAACTGAAACCCATCCCTTCCACGTAGCAGCCGACTCACGTTTCCTTTCAGTCCCTCCCCTACCTTTCTTCCTCTTCCTCTCCTCATCTACCCGATCCGACCCAACCCAACCCAGAATCTCTCCTCTGCTCTACCACCGCCGCGCCCTTCAGCTGCCGCCGCAGCCCCTCCGCCAAAGTTCCACGTGCCTCGCCGCCACCGCCGGTCCCCGTTCTTCCTCGTCGCCGGGAGATCGCGTTCCTGCCGTATCCGCCCCTTCCCCCGCAGCCTTCCGCCGCGCGTTGGGTTTCGAGGTACGCGGCTGTTCCCACCCAGCGATTAGTTGGATCCCTCTGGCCTCCGCAGTTTTTAGGCGCGCACCATCTAGATCCGCCCCTGGATGCAAACTCTGATCTTGATCAGCCCTGATCTGAACCGATCCCATCCATGATTCTTTTTTCAAAGACCTCTGTTTGTTTACCTCGATTCCGATATGCTGGGCTCAAGTCAAGTTACTCTGTAGATCTGAAACGTGTGTAGGCGGGCATTGCTGTTGGTTCATATATGTGTATCGGTTCTGTGAAATTTACTTTATTTTGCGTATTTTAGGTGTAAAATCTTAGACCTTTCTTTCTTTCTTTCTTTCTGTAATTATAGACAACAAGAATTCTCTGAAAAATAGAAAGCGGGAGGGTTTATGTCTGATCCAGCAACTTCCATGTCTATGTGGAGACTATTAGCATGTCTAAAATCTATTTATTTTTTTACCCCAAACTTGCAAGTCTGGTTGTTTTCTTGTTACATGTAATTTGATGTCAGTTGCAATGAAATATATCACACACTGTACTACTGCTATGATGAATTGTTGGTTTCATATCTGTTGATTACTGAGACAACAGTGAGGCCGGGGATAGCACAAGAAACCGCTACTGCGTGCTCCCTGTTTTGTTTTTACTGTGTTACTTCTTATGTCCATATTTGGGTGGTGTGATGCGAACTCTGATCTAGATCAGCCCTGATCTGAACCAATCCCATCCACCTCTTTTTTTTTTTCTAAACACGTTAGGCACCTCTGTTTACCTCGATTCCAGTATGCTGGGCTGAAGTGAAGTTACTCTGTAGATCTGAAACGTGTGTAGACGGGCATTGCTGTTGGTTCATATATGTATATCGGTTCTGTGAAATTTTCTTTATTTTGTGTATTTTAGGTGTGCAAATCTTAGACCTCTCTTTCTTTGCTGTAATTAGAGATAAGAAGAATTCTCTGAAAAATAGACAGAGGGAGGTTTATATCTGATCCAGCAACTTCTAGGGTTTTGTGGAGACTATTGCCATGTCTAAAATCTAAAATTATTTTTACCCCAAACTTGCAAGTCTGGTTGTTCAGTTGTTTTCTTTCTACATGCAATTTGATGTCAGTTGCAATGAAATATATTACACACTATGTGTTACTGCTATGATGAATTATTGCTTTCATCATATATCTGTTGATTACTGAGACAGCGGTGAGGCCAGGGAAAGCATAAGAAACCGATTCTGTGTGCTTTCTCAAAGTTTTTGTTGCTATTTTACTTCTTATGTCCAAATTTGGGTGCTGTGATGCATTTTTTCTTTACATGATAAAATACACTATCTGATTACTTCATTTTATTCTTGCAGGACTAAAAAAGAATCTCTCAAGGCAGGGCCGTAATCGAAGTTGACTCCAACATGTCGTCGAAGAAGATAGAGCTAGACCACAAGGACATGGTTCATGATTCTGCCATTGACTACTACGGGAAGCGCCTTGCCACAGCCTCCTCAGACTCCACCGTGAAGATCACCAGCATTGGAGGTGCATCTGCCCCATCCCAGCTCCTTGCGACCCTCACTGGCCACTACGGTCCTGTGTGGCGTGTTGGATGGGCCCATCCCAAGTACGGTTCAATCCTCGCATCCTGTGGCTATGATGGCCGTGTGATAGTCTGGAAGGAGGCCACAACTGGGCAATGGTCTCAGGCCCATGTGTTTGGCAACCACAAGTCTTCAGTTAACTCCATTGCCTGGGCTCCGTATGAACTCGGCCTTTCCCTTGCCTGCGGGTCCTCCGACGGCACCATCTCTGTCATGTCCATGCGGCCTGACGGAGGATGGGATGCCGCAACCATCGAGCGGGCACACCCTGTTGGCGTCACAGCGGTCTCCTGGGCTCCAGCAGCAGCACTTGGGTCCATGGTCGGCTCAGACCAGCTCGTCCACAAGCTCGTGTCCGGTGGCTTCGACTCTGTCGTCAAGGTGTGGGAGTTTGTCAACGGTGGCTGGAAGCTGGAGAGCGCCCTGGTCTCCGACATGCACACAGAGTGCGTGAGAGATGTCTCGTGGGCGCCGGTCCTGGGCCTGGCAAAGTCCACCATCGCCAGCGCCTCCCAGGACGGCAAGGTCGTCATCTGGACCAAGGGCAAAGGAGGAAGCGACAAGTGGGAAGGCAAGGTGATGCGTGACTTCGAGGCTCCGGTGTGGAGGGTGTCCTGGTCCCTGACGGGAGACATGCTGTCCGTCGCCGCCGGCGAGGGCGACATCACGCTGTGGAAGGAGGCGTCGGACGGGCAGTGGGAGTCGCTGTGGACCAAGGGGTCGGATGAGCCGCAGGAGCAGGAGACCGAGCAGGCGGCAGCGGAGGTTGCTGCGCAGTAGGGGAGTTCCGTGATTCGTGATTCATGTTTCTAGTGCCGATGTGTGCTGATGATACTGATAGAGATTATTCGTTTCCACCTGCTTTTTTTGGGGCGTCTTTTGCTGTCGTTTCTACTACTACATGAACAATGTCTGAGAATCGCACTGTTAAAATTTTACTGGTCATGTACTTTGTCTACACCCGTCAGAATGTATCTCTTTGAACTGCCATTTTATCATCGTGCGTTGGCTGTTATATATTTATCTGTGTGTCCATGGCCACCGGCGTCGCTCTGGGAGCTTTATTGTTGTTATTATGAATTAGAGCCTACAGCATCAGCCGAAAGAGGGCTTGGCACATTGGGCACTGCCCTGAACCGTGAAATTCAGTTAGACGCCTGAAGGAGCTGTGTCTGTTTTGAAGCTTGCTAACCTATCCTAGTGATGTGCTGGAATGTTGAGCCTGCTGTTGTTGCGGAAGATCTTCTGGGCACTGAAGGTCTCATGGCTGACGAATAATGGTCGACGCATAGAGCGGCCTGATCTCCAAATGACGCAGGAGATTACATGATGTTGTGGCTGCCTCCCAGCCGCAAATTTCTTTTTTGAGGGATACCCAGCCGCAAGTGTGCTATGAGAAGATGATCATCCTGGAGCTGTAGAAGCCCTGAAGCACAGAAGAAACCGGGCCATAGGAACAATGTTGATAGATCCTCGAGCGAAGCTTTGATGCTGAAAACTGTACCCGTGTTGCTGAAGCTGAACCGCCGGCTCCAGGCTTTGTGCACGCCGCCTTCTCTCGCTCGCTAGTGGGCTTCAAAAACAGAGAGCATTAGCCCAGCCCAACCTCACAATAGACAAAAAAAAAAAATCTAGTCGAATCCTCATCGCACATCGGAAGAGGAAGAGAGAAAAAAACACCGCCGCTCTCTCCGTCTCCGGCGGCTTCCGTCCTCCCTCTACGCGCTGCTCCAGCAGCGCTCCCCTCCCACCTCCCTTCGGCCCCGCCCCGCAGATCCATCTTGTCTCCCACGACGACCGGTGTTGGTGCTGCCCCGGCGCTCGCAACTCGAAACGGCTCCGCCGCCACCGCCTCTGCCACTTCCTCCTCCCCGCGCCGGCGGCAAGCGCACCCGAGTCCCCAAACTTCCCCGCATACCCTCCCTCAGCGTGAGTTCCGTGCACCCGTGCTCCCTTGATTCCAAGTGCCCCCGCAATCTGTTTCATGCTTGACGAAGCTAGGGTTACCCTGCTTTTTGTGCCGCCATGTCCCGTATTAGGGTCTAATTCTTTTGATTCAGATACCCATGAAGTAGCAATACGGATACAAGATGGGTATTCTTACCTTTGTCTGTTTTCATGTATTTTCTCGTAAGCATGAAAGTTCAATTTACATATTGATTGTACGTTTGGACTGTAAACTTTCATGTCACAAATGTGTGTGCTGCGGGTGGGTAGTTTACTGCGCTGGTTAGCCTAGGTATATGTGTATTGCTCTTTAAGCGAGTCCCGTTGCCGTCATGAGCAGATTCTCTGACCGTTGTGTAGAGGCGCTATTGTTCGCTTTGTTATGTGGCAACAATTTCGTGCAGGCTCTTTTTTTTTTTTTACTATGTTTCTTCTACTTGTCATGATTCACAGGTAGCAGCTGCTCGGGAGTGGACGGGCCAAGATGTCTGGCAACGTGAGTCGCTTGTACTCGAAAATGACATAATTCTTTTTACCCGTAGAGGAGAAGCCAGTGTGGTGCATTTGGGCTCATCTTCTGCTTTGTTATGATGTGTAGCCTGCAGGTGTGGACAACACTTTCCGCAGGAAATTTGACAAGGAGGAGTACTTGGAACGAGCCCGGCAGAGAGAGCGGGATGAGAAGGTCCTCCACAATGCCCTATCATTCTTTTCAACTTAAAATATAATCATATCCTTACTCCTCACTTACCCAATACGTTGCTAACATTGTCCTGTCTTTTGTCTCCTCGGTAATCCAGGATGAAGCCCGTAGAGGCAAGGGTATGCACTGCGTCTAAAGTTAATTATCTGTAGCCATACTAATATTATCTCGCAAAACTGACTTATTTCAATTGCAAATGCCAGATAGGGGTCCTCCTGTGCAAAGACAACCTTTGAAGCATAGGGACTATGAAGTTGACCTTGAGTCTCGTCTTGGGAAGACCCAGGTTTGTCAGATCACATAGGTTTCATATAATGTTCCTTATTATGGGGTTTCCATGTTTCCACATTGTTGTACAACCTGTTAACCGAAATTGGGCATGATTCCTCGATTTCTTCTTATGTATGGCTGTATGTCCTTGTGTGGTGCATTTTGAAATTCATTATTTAGGTTAATCTGCAACCTAGTATCTGAGAATGCATCCTTATGCTTGATTGAATTATCAGTTGTTGATTTGTGGCCATTGGGTGTTTTAATATGCCATGGCATTGTATCTTCTTTATGCTGCTATTTTCACGTAGAGGCTATCAAATAGACATATATTATAGCTTAGTGTTGTGTTGGGCATTCATAGGCAAACACCATATTCAGTTAACTTAAAGAACATCTGTGTCAGTACGTACAGCGAATGAAAGTAGCGAGTCACCCTTCAGCTGAGCTCATGAAAAAATACCCATGTTAACAGTTTTGATACTTTATGTGCATCCGATTTTATAATATTATGTACCTTCTTGATTCTGATTGTTTATCTTAATCTTCATGATACTTGACTGCATTGAAGAATTCCTTTGAATGGTACTGCTGCTGTTTTGTATGACTATTAACTAGGAGTCTCAGACAATTTCTTCTTAAACTGTCTGATAGTACCACTGCATGACTAGGACAATGCTTAAAGCCTTAAACACTTTGAGCAGTACAATGGGCTTTTTGAATGTGAAACAAAAAGATGGAAAGCATAAAATTGTGCTTAAGGTTGAAGATTGCAAGAGGTTTGAATGTGTATTACAAAAATTGAGTTAATTTCACATATGCATGTTTTATTTGTATAGATACCTCGGTTTGGTCATTTGCTCATTTTATCATCAATAAAATGCTTCCATTAATCGCACAAATAGAGCTGCATTTTTAATCTGCTAAAATACATTCTCCATATATAAAATACTCTCTACTTAAATGTATGACTAATCGTATTATTTATCACCACTTCTTTTCAGGTGGTAACCCCAATCGCACCTTTGAGCCAGCAGGTTTGTTACAAAATCTCACAGTGCTTGTTATTTAAAATTAGAAATTACAATGTTTGTAAATTTTCAGTTTGGCTTACTTGATACACATACTGCTAGAGTTTGGGACTACATGTGTTTGTTTGTTGTACCTGACTACTTGAGAACTTAGTGAGATGTTTACTCAGAATATCTGTTGTATGTGTTATTCTTATGTTGTTTTGTAGATTTAGGTCTCATGTTTCCAAAATCTGTCAATTCTCATAACTCACAAGTGTTTGATTCGTCACATGCTTGGTCTTTAACATGCCAATGCATGACGTGTAGAACAGTACTATTGCTACATAATTAATCTATCTTGTGTTGGGATTGGAGGATGATGCAAATATTGATGCTTAACTCGATAGTTTTAGTGTTTGGTTTGTCACTTGCTTGGTCTTTATTCCGTGACATGCCAATTCATGAAAAAGTACTATTACTAGATACCTAGAAATCCCACAGGGCTTGTTAGAGTTTGGGACTACATGTTTGTTTGTTGTACTTGAGAACTTACTGAGATCGTTATTTAGAAGATCTGTTGTACGTGTTATTCTTCTGCTGTTTTATAGATTTTGGTCTTATGTTTCCACAATCCGTGAACTCATTAGTTTTTGATTCGTCACTTGCTTGGCCTTTTAACTTACCAATGCCTGAAGTATTGTTAGATAGTGGTTGTTTTGGAATTTCTGGATGCTTTAAATACTAATGTTTAATTAGATGCTGTTAATGCTCAATTTATCACATAAAAGTTTGTTCTCAGTTTACCAACTTTCTGGCAGGCTGGATACTACTGTTCAGTATGTGAGTGTGTTGTTAAAGATTCAGCTAATTATTTGGATCATATAAATGGCAAGAAGCGTAAGTACCTGCAAACTCGATTTCAAGTTCAGTTGGCCTGTCAAACCTGCCTATCATCAGTTTCATGCTTTATTCTTTGAAAATTTGACAGATCAGAGAGCATTGGGCATGTCTATGCGTGTTGAAAGGGCTTCACTCGAACAAGTAAAATAGCTGAGCTTTGTCTCTTGTCTGTTGACCTGAGTTCATGCAATGATTTAAAATCACTAGATTTTTCGGATTCATCATGTTCTGGCTATTTCATTTGTTTTCCTCGCAATAAACCTGATAACCTGTGGGTTATATACAAGCCAAGTGGACAAATGTTTTATGATTACCTTCCATATACTTAAATGTTGAACACTTTCTGCCTGCAGGTTCAAAAACGGTTTGAGTCACTTAAGAAGAGGAAGGACCCAGGGACCTTTAGTGAACAAGGTGATACAATGCGAAAACGTCATATAGGATGTCATTTCTCCTGTCTTACTCGTTGAACAGTTGTGTAGGCATTCCATTGATTTGTCTACCAGATTGCTGTTTGAAACCTAAAATCATCTCTTTTGCCTTTCTTCAGATTTGGATGAGAGAATATTCAAACAGCAGCAAGAGGAGGAGGAGAAGAAGCGCCAGCGGAGAGAAAAGAAGAAAGAAAAGAAGGTAACTGCAACCACATCACTCAGTTTCTACTATTGTTTTCCATCCATTATGAGAGTTACAGTCTGACGGTCTATTGGGCTGTCGAGATTCAGTAGAATTCATAATCACATGGTGCCAAATGGTTTCAGAAAGAGCTGGCTGGCCCGAATGAACCTGAGGACATTGACCCTGATGTTGCTGCTATGATGGGATTTGGCGGGTTTGGCACCTCAAAGAAGTGAGACTTCCACCAGGAGGCGTTGTTTCGCTGGTTTGTGGCCGCTGAAGACAACTCGTGGCTCCATGCACCTGGATCTGAATATAGCTTCAGACACTGACACAACTCTGATGCAGAGCTGCGGAGTTGGGGATCAGTCTCGTTGGCCCTTGATCAAAAAAATGTGTGTGACCGCTATCTGATAATGTCCGTGGAACGACACTTAATGCTGGAACGATTAAGATTCTGTGATGAGCGATGACGTTGTTTTAAGACGGAAATCTTTTTGAGAGACATTTTATCTTAGAGAAATGTGATAACGGAAATACATTTGTGCTTACAAGCATGGGTGTGGATGTTATTTCTACCGTCTATAGCCTGTTGAGTGCTTTAAGATCCGTAAAAGAGAAATGTTAGAAAAATTGTTTTGTGCCATTTTCTCTAGCTGCTACAGCCGTGAGACGAGGCGAAAAGTAAGCAGACATGCAGGAATCCCGGGGCATGGACGGTTGCGTCGTCATAGGCAGAGCTAGGTGCAGGATTCCCCTAAAAACCGCGACACTATTCATTGGCTTGTCTCTCACAGTCACAGCTACTCTCCTCTCCTTCTCCAGCCGCGCTTCTTTCTCCTTTCTCGCGTCTCCCCTATCCTCTCCCTTCTCTCAACCGGTGATGTTAGGAGACTCCTCTCTTTGCAGCAGCGGCAGCGAGAGCGAGAGCGAGACGGCTCTGGGCCATCGGGAACGTTGCCGGCGGAAGAAAGACGGCTTTGGGCAACGCCTGTGGCCGCTTCCAGGACGAGCTGGAGCGGTACATGGACAACATTCCCGGCGGGCGGCGGCGAGTGCCCATCCGACGCGGCGCTCGAGCACCTGCTCATGCACGGGGCTGCGACCTGCGAGCCGCTGCCTCGGCGACGGTGCCGGCCGCGATCTCCGGCGAGGTCTGTGGAGCCCGCACTGCTGCCGA
This sequence comes from Lolium rigidum, assembly GCF_022539505.1. NCBI lineage: Eukaryota > Viridiplantae > Streptophyta > Magnoliopsida > Poales > Poaceae > Lolium > Lolium rigidum. The sequence goes on from NC_061510.1 coordinate 408,359,393, forward strand.
AGAGCCGGTGAACCATGCCGTCGGACAGCAGCGTCGTCTGGGACGCCTACCAGCGGAGGAGGCGCTCGCCGCGAAGCCAAAGGGCACGGTGCCGTCGGGCTCGACAACGGCTGCGGCGGCGACGCAGACGAGCGAGCGCCGGGTGACTGTGGTGACCACGACCGGTACTGGAGGAGTGGCAGTCGCTGAGCCGCACGGCGCCATGCTGTACGCGAAGCATGGGGCGGCGGCGGTGGCAGAGGCCATCCACTCCGTCCAGAGCGCCATGTGCGGCGCCATGCAAAGGAAGATGCAATCCGTCGCCGGGCTGCTCTCCATGCTGGTCGAACTACCTTTTTTCCACTCAAACTGAATCTGATGTACTCCGTATTTGTTACTGTAAGATTAGTTGAATAGACTTTGTTAATGATTTTCGATCCAGAACTTTGTGGTATGATTAGCACGAATCTAACTGATGGGTCGAAGGAGGAGAGCACATCCACAAAGCATATAGAACGGCATTGGCGACAGTAATCCTTGGAACAAAACATAGTACTCCTACATGGCATCCATTGCTAGCAGAGTAGCAGTTCAGGAAACAGCTTACGCTACAGTCAGCCTTTAGTACATCACACATCAGTATTCCAAAACCATCTCCTAACTCCTACATGGCTAGCTGCTAAAGGAAGACTTGAACAAATGATAACATCTCTCACAGTACAAATCGTGGCTTCCAATCAGTACAGGCGTCGAGCGCGGAAGTGGTGTTGCATTGTGTTCCAGACTCGCGTCGACAAAACGCCGCCGGTGACTCAGTAACTCGTGGTTGCAAGAATCAACAGTTTGGTTCGCAAGGTCAGAGAACGAGTTGCCGTCTTCGAGCAGCACATAAGGGATGCAAATTCAGCGTCAGAGAGCGGGCGATCATGTTCTTCCCTAACTCCGGCGTCATCACTAACCTGTTTGTTTTGGACGAAAAACAGTTAAATTGAACAGCTTCTCTGTTTCACATTTCACAAATAATAAAACAAACCAAATTCACCTCAGCAAGCTGAAACAGCAGCTCCCCTTGTGTACCGCATCGTCGTCAAGCTGTAACTGAAGAAGAAATTAGCATTGGCAGAAGGGATTCCTAAGAAGGGAGCGGCGGAGAGAAGAAAAGGAGCTCCGGCCGGGCAGCGACGTAATGTACCTGTGCGGTGGCGGCATGGCAGAGACGACGGGAGGTGCATGAGCTGCAACGCGGAGGAGCCGGGGCAGCGGCAAAAGGCAGGCGCGCAGATGGAGTGGAGGAAAAAGATGGGATCTTGCCGGCGGCGAGGAGAGCGAGAAAATGGCTCACGCTGTCCTCAACCAAGCTGAGAGACTACGGCACCGGCCCAGACATCTTGTTCATCGCTACGCTAGGTGAAACTGCTGGAGCGACGGCACGCGCCGATGAACTCCAGGAGCGCGAAGGTGAGGTTGACGCTGTTGGCCGAGAAGTTGAGGAGGGACGCGCAGTAGGCGAGGTCGTCGGGTATCGTCATCAGGGCGAGCAGGTTTTCGTCGCGGTGAGCGCAGTCAACCCCTTGAAGAAGCCATCGACGATGGAGGTGAAGCTGTTGTTGTGATGAGGATGACGAGCGAGGCGAGACCAGCGAGCAAGGGCAGCTCGCCGGTGAGCCTGTTGGAGAAGACCTCCAGGCGCCTGAGTTCGGTGAGGTTGTGGACCTCAGGCGCCAGCGTCCCCGTCAGGACCTTGAGCCCGACCTAGCTAGACGGCGGTGATGGCAGCCGTCGGAGTTGCAACCCACCCTGTCCCATGGCTTGGGAGAGCAGGGGTCGGCGGAGGAAATTGAGGAGAGAAGGGGAAAATGGATCCCTGGGGCGGTACTCTGTCTTGGATGGGGCACCACGCTGTGGAGAGGACTGGAGTCACGGATGTGATGCGGAGCAGCCGCCACGGCCATGGGCCATTGCAGATCTTACGGCCATAGACAGAGGGCACGGTGGCGGCGGGGCAAATGCTTGAATCTTGTCCACGGCGAGAGCATCAGGAATTTGAGGAGAGAGGGGAAAATGCAGACGTGGAGCCTCCTACCTACTGCTAGGTCTGGACATGGGACAACACCTAACCTTGTGCAGCGGGTTGTACGGAGGAAAGCCGGATGAAAAGGAGAGTGAGGTGACGGATAAATTGGGGGAGGCAAACAAAATGTCCACAGAAGCACGAATCTCAAGAAAAAATGAACGGTACATAATACACCCACACTCATGCGTGGGTGTACAAAATCCACACTCATGTGATAATTACCGTCTATGTGTTCCCTCAGTTTGCAACATAGCAAATGCGGTGTATTGAAGAGCAACTGTTGTTCAGACTGTTCTTTTTTCAGAATTAACTGCAACTGTTATTCTTTCCAACTTCAAATACTAGTTTACCTATGTTACGAGTAGGGTTGTAAAGCGGCACCAGATCCGTCCCGCTTCATAGTTAAAACTTGTCAGGTTAGTTGTATGTTTTTTAAGCAAATTAGTCTAGTTTGCAGTAACGCTTTGGCGGGCTTATGAGGGATGCCTGCTTGCCACCCTAGTTACGACTAATAAAAAAGAGCAAATATGACAATATTGGTCATTTTTTGACTTGAAGTTGTATGATGATAGTTTAAATGTACATAGTAAAAAAATAAAAATTTGTGTGTGTATTTTGTCATCGATTACTTAGGGTTGACAAGCTTTGGCCCGGTTGATCGTTCACTCTTAGAACGAATTTGTCCAATCGAAAGGAAGTTCAGAAGGAAAAATAATTTGCTATGATAACCACCCGTACCAAACCTGGTTCAACCCACGGCCGGCCGGTGCTTCTGGTTCCGGACGAGTTCGTGGCTTTGACAGAGTACCAGATTTTTTGCAAACATGCATAAGTATTGAAACATGCATCATGCATATCTGATGAATTGTAGAAAAACGTCTAGACGAAGTAAAAAAGAATTGCAAATAAAAATGATGCACTTCAAACATGAATATAAATAGCAAACATCAACTAAAACTAAAATCAGAACGGAAAATGGATAAATCTGTGGTGTTGAATTGTAATTGTTGCAGGAAACTCAGTAATAGAAGCAGAAAAGCAAAACTAGTAAGTAAGAGTCAAATAGGGAGTACATATCACCATTGGATATACTAGCTCGTGTGAATGCACGGGTTGGCAACTACCCTACTACATCAATAGTAAGATGACAATTGGGGTGGTCGCTGGCCGATCGCGTAATCACATCCTTTGCTTCATCATCCTCCCTGGTGAAGTTCTCACCATGAAGGATAATTTGTAATTCTTCCAGCGAAGGGAGGTTCCATATGCTCAATTCCAAGTCACCTCTGAGGATGTCCTCCGCTCGGAGACGCAAAGACAATTTTTGAACCAGGGGCATAGCTCCTGGTGTGAATAAATGTGGCCCCAATATAACATATTTGAAATTGCACTCTCTCAGGCAAGGGAATGCATCACTGGAAAGCATGAACCTTTGGGTTGCACCGTCCACCATGGGGACGTTGAGGATTGACCACAGTTCAACATACTGAAGAGCCGGCAGAGTGCCGAGGATCTCAATGTCCTTCGGTTTCAGTTCATTGACAGATATACGGAGGAAGGAAACCAGTGAGAGTGATGAGGAATTAACCCATGCTGGCAAATTTTGAAACTGTCCCGTCAACAGAAGTTTACGGAGATATGGAGAGGGTACCCAGTCCTGCATGACATCAATGTCATCAGCCATGCGAATCTCCAGAGTTTCTAGTTTGGCAAGTTCTCCCAGGGACTCCACAAAAGTAACTAGTTTATCATGAGCAAATGATATTGGCCACCAAAAGCTGAGCGCCTTAGCTGGGTCAGGTACCGCAGTTCTAGTTCCACTCCTTCTCCGAAGTATGCTATGTCTAGCACTTGGAGTGACACCAAATTCCCAATCCCTGCTGGCAGACTACTTACATGATACAAGCAAATCAGATTTGTCAGCCGGACAACACTTGCTGGCAAAATTCCAATTACTTCTCGCAGGTCCAAAATCTGCAAGAACTGTAAGTTTCCAATTTCGTCTGGGATATACTCAAGTTCTGTAGATTTTAGTCCTAGGTACCTCAGGTGCAATAAATTCCCGATACACATAATGTATCTGTACCGTCCAACCAAGCAACAACATTCTAGGTCCAATACACGTAATAATACAAATCTTGAAAGAGGAAGAATCTTATTACTATGAAGAACATTAAAAAGTGTAAAGGACCTCACTTGTGACATGTTCATGGTAGCCAGTCGATTGAAATTGAGCTCATCCATCCTCTTTTGGATGGAAAGCCTCCGAGGCTTTCTTTGAGTAGTTATGTCTTCCTTGATAAATTCCCATGTGGTAACGAAGTTTTGTTCATTTGATAACTCACACATCACATCCAGCATCATATCATGCACAATACAAGCTTGTGCTCTGCCATCAACACCAATGTCTACAGGCTGAATCAAGCTTCTATTGACGAGCTCAATGAAGCAACATTCCCCGAGTCCTATGAGGCCAAGTTCATGATATAGACTTTGAAAAAATCCCTCGGCTATCCATCGCCTTATCAAACGACCTCTGTCAATGCGAAAATCCTCGGGGAATATACTAAGGTATAAGAAACAAGTCTTCAAAAGAGGAGGGAGATCATAATAGCTGAACAACAATATCTTCTTCATACTCTTCATGCTAGGGTCATTTGCAAGCCCACGACCAATAGATTCAAGCAAAATACGCCATTGACCTATTGGTTTTATCTGCTGATTACTAGCCAAATAACTGGCTAGAGTAATAATGGCCAACGGCACTCCGGCACATTTCTTCAAGATATCTCTTGACTCCTGCTCTAGATCAGCAGGGCATCCAGCCTCGTTTGCAAATATTCTTTTATAGAAGAGCCTCTGGGAATCACCCTCAGAAAGGGGTTTCATCTTATGAAGAAGATCATCAGAAGAGCAACATGCGTTAGCGACATTGACCTTGCGGGTTGTAGTGATTATTCTGCTTTCGCAATTTGTATCCATAAAAGCAAGCTTGACTATTTTCCATGCATCGGTATCCCATATATCATCAATGACAACGAAGTACCTATCAGAATAACAACACATGACCAATGAGTTAGCAAAACCATATTTATTAACTGCAATGGCCAAAAATATGCCAATCACATAAAAAATGAAAACACGTTCTATTTCGTACAATGACCCCATATATGATTAAATTAACCGTTACAAGATTTCATATCAGAAACAACGTCATGGAATAAAAAAATTGTTCGATTCAGTAAATGTGACGACGGAATCGATATATGTGTGGGAGAAAAAAAGTGTATGCCAATGTGATTAGTCCATTCCATTACTTGTAATTATCGTTCAACCCCTCAATGTTTCGTGCTTGCGGCAGGGGCTACGCCGAAGAGTTTCTAGTTTTTAGAAGATGCATAGCTTAAAGCCAAACGTTTAAATCTTTCTCGTTGAGAATTAAAAATTTATAATCTAAAAGATATAATAACTCACATCAGCTATTTAAAACCCACAATATATATTAATGAGTCGAAAGTATTAGAAGAGGTCACTCAAAGTCCAAGTATCCGGGCGTTGGATATATATTTATCTTATGAAGCAAAACCTCAATAACACGGTTAATGACAGTCTATCTCTATATATGCAAGCCATCCACCTCATTCATTCTTTAAGCCGTCCAACTGTTCATATCACCAATTTTAAGCTGTCAAACATATAAAAGTTTAACATCAATAAAATTTGGTCTCTTAATTATTGTGACCAACCGAATGTCGTATATTATTTTTTCATCCGTAGTATCTAAATGGAAAAGAACAAGTGTAAAGGCACAAAATGAAGGGCTGGACATGGAAGTCACGTGCACAAGCCACATGAACACACATGAATCTCTTATGTGAGAACATCTCTAGGTCTTCTGGGTTGGATGATAGCGACACTTTCAGTATCCTTCTCCCTCTTGAGGGATCGTTTTGGAACAAACTCTCGCTAAATAGGTATCGTCTTGGAGTGATGTTGCATCTATCACATCTACAATTGTGAGTCCTGGCAGCATAGTGCAGTGGGGTCTAGTGGCGGACGTGCCAAGATGGACTCACACAACATGGAAGCGTTGTACGATGCCGTGGTGGCGTTGATGGCAGACCTGGCAAGGGTTATGCGGATCTTGGAGCTGGCCTAGCGGTTCGACGGATGTGACGCCTTCTCAAGCGAGAACATGAGATACTGGTTGAGGGTTTGCTGGTCTGGATGAGTGCTCCTGTTTCGCTATATGGTGAGTTGATGATGTCTTGGTACCTAGCTGGTGGGTGTTGTTTATGTTTTAGGGCACAAGGCCCCGATGGCACTTTCTTCTCCTATTGTTAAGTTTGTAGGTGTTCGTGGTGAATTCTGATCGTTTGATGTATGCTCTTACCAGTTCTTTGTTGAATAAAATGCAATTAAAAGCCCTATGCATCTATATGATGTAGAGCCTAGGGCTCTCGACCTCCTTTTCGAAAAAAAACTTCCTTATACAGATATGATAATTCACATATCAAGATATCAAGTTGAACACAACTGAAAAATATGGTCATTTATATACGCTTAAGCGTATTTTGCACTTGAACTGATCAGTGTTCTAACTCAATAATTCAGACTCAATTGTAGAAAAGGATATACTCCAAAAGCGTATGTAACAGTACTATTCTTTTCAAGATCTATATCTAGTTGATACAGATTTCAGTCATGTTTTACTTAAATTTCGAAGCTATTTAGCCACCGAGATGTACGGTGCACGGAGGTAATTAATTGCAGATAAAAGCTCAAAATATATTAGTAGAGGATTATAGATATGTATGTGCTGTACTGCTGTGCTCTTGCACTAATGTATAATTATGTGCTAATAACACGCAAGATTTTGTAGGATGCATGTGTGGTAATAGGTATGAACGTACCTCTTGGTTCCAAGTGATTGGCGGAGTTGGTAGATGAGCTGTCTCTCATCCAAATCAGAATTATACATTTGGTTGTCAAGTTCATAGAGAAGATTCCTCAAAACTTTCTTCACATCAGGATTTCGCGACACCGGCACAAATGCCGCGCAATCGAATCCCTTATGAAGCTCGTCATACACTGCTTTGGCAAGAGTGGTCTTACCCAATCATCCAAACCCAACAATGGACAGTATCTTGGGCAGCTGCTTGGACACATGGTCTGCTTCACGGAGCTTACTGATAATCCCGTCCCTTGCATCATCCATACCAACGAGTGTATGTTTTTCGTACAGAATAGACAGGAGGGGGTCGATGTTGGTGATGGTGCCGGGGCTCCATGTGGCTGGAACATGTACACCATCCCCACCACGTCTCCTGTACCTGTCATCTCGGCTTGCAACCTCATGTACCTTCCCCTTGATGTCTTCCATCGCGGCAGCCACCTCACGGCGAGCCCTGGCCATCTTGTACAAGATTGCCATCCTCACCGCGAGGGACTTCAATCTGCCGGCGTCGTCCAGGAGACGCACGGCGCCCTGGGCGCTCACCAGAAAGTTCTCCACCAGATCCTCGATGTCGTGAGACACCTCTCTGACTTCGCCGGCCCAGAGCCGATCCTCCTCGTCGAGCTCGTCCTGCGGCACCGTCGCGACCTTGTTCAGGCTGGCGTGCATGCGCTGGAGCTCGGCCTGGAGATAGCGGACGTCTTGCTTGGCGCTCTTTTGCAGCTTGTACTCCTCCTTGAGGAGCTCGCCCAGCTTGGGGAGGAGGGAGACCATGCCATTCATGGCGATATCCATGCCTGGCTAGATCTCGCTTGCTCGATCGAAATCTCTTAAGTGGTTCGTTGTGGTTTAGCAAATACCTGTGACTGCTCGCTAGTGTTGCTGTGTGAATGGTTTGTTGCTGCCGCTGCAGGGAGCAATCGAGAAATTTATCATGCGATACAATAGACAATTTTCAAGTTGGCCATCCACTTGCATGTTTCAAATGCGGGGTATACTTTGATGGCAGATAAATGCACGCAATGATCCCGTAGACAGCGTTGATACTTGATAAATGAACGAATAAATAAAGTATTGAGGGCCAATAATGGGGTGAACAACACGTTCCGGCTACTAACATCCCGCCACCATTTTGTCTCTAATGAGTTTGGCCTACGACTTCTGATCGATCAGCGATCCCGGTCAGATCTATTCTCGATTGATCGATGTGTGACAACTTGATCAGCACCATATACTCGCCGCAAAAGCAGGTCGATAATTTTCAAGTTAATAGGCCGTCCACTTGCAAATTTCAAAAGCGGAGTACATGTATTCATGAAAACTAGATGCACCCATTGACCCTGTAGACAGCGTTGGTAATCATAGACTGAACGAATAAACATAGTAATACGTCCGTTCCAACGAATATGACTTCTTTTTTTTCTCTCTCTAAAAGTTAAACTAGGTAAAGTTTGATCAAGTTTTTAGAAAAACCAACAATACAAATCAACACCGTTAGATACATCATGAAATATATTTTCATGTGATATATATAGTTTTTTTTATAGTTATTGATAGTTTTTTTCTGAATATTTAATCAAACTTCACTTAGCTTGACTTTTTCAAAAAAACATAAGTCTTATTCATTGTAATGGCTGTAGTATTTACTTGGCACTAATAACTACTAAAACTTTGTAACCTTTGCCTTGTGAAACTTTATTGACACGTAATCCGATGGGAGACAAACCAACCGGTTCCACATAATATAATTATAATAGTATGTTTTGTTTTAGCAAATAAGTCTAGTTTGTACTAAATAATGTTTCTGCGGGCTTATGCACTATGCCTGCTTGCCACCCTAGTTACGGGTAATAGAAAAGAGCAAATATGACAATATTGGTCATTTTCGGACTTGTTGTTCTATGTGGATAGTTTAAACCTTAAAAGTATATATGAAAAATTGTTGAGGACTTTTACAGTACCCCCAAGTGAACAGGAGCCATTCATTTTAGCCGATCACGCGGCTAACGATCGCCCGTACTCCACAACCAGGACCTAGAGTACCAGGTAAAATTTGATCGGAAACTCGCGGAGTACCTCCATTCGTGGGTCAAAAAATAATTTCTCATTCTAGCTTCCTCCGGGTAGGGGTATAGATATGTATCTATGTTTTGTGAGGGTGCTTCTGCATAACAGTCTTATTTCCTGGACGAACCCTAGCTGAGTTGTTCCCGGCGGCGTCGGGGGAAACGGAGCTGGAGCCGATCGAGGAGGGGGACGAGGCACCGCGCGGCCGTTGCGTGCATCCCCCCGACGGATGCACGCAGGAGGAGGCGACCTGGTAGGGAGACGAGGCGCCGCGCGGCCGTGGCGTCCGACCCTCGGCTCTGTGCGGCGGCGAGATTGGGCAAAGGTAGGAGCGGCGGTGGTGTCAAGGTCTTCGGCTCCCTCGATGGATTTGCGGCGACGGGTGGGCGGAGTGGTGGTTGGCTCGCATCGCCGGCGAGGCGGGGGAAAGGTAGCAGCGGCCGTGGCATCTAGGTGGTCGGCTTCCTGGACGGATGAATGTTGCAGCACCACTTCGAGCTGAACTGAGATGAGCATCGACTAGTTCAGATTTCAGAATGTGAGGATCATCCCAATCGCAAATCCCTCTTATTTTTCCATGCGATGTATTGCTACCTGTCAATTGCTTAGCTATGGATTTGTAGTTGCTGTTAGGGCCAGTCTCTGTTTTGCTTTGGTGGGCGACAGTTTCAGTTTTAAAATTGACTAGCTAAATGCCCACGCGTAGCTGCATCATCAATCATAAATCATGCTCGTTGTCCACTGGTGTTACTTTCAGCTCCACGGATGCATCTACAATGCTGATTTTTTTTTGTAGAACATAACTTAGATTCTAAGAAGAGTAAAATCTCAGTGAACTTTGTAATGTTTTGCATTAATGGACGAGTTGCAATAATACACAGAAGACTCAATCCATCTATAATAAACAGTATCACCTGTGTCCTTTAATATTGCATGAAAGTGGAATCGAGCTCGCAGTTTTGCACTTGATGGCCTACAAACATCAAACTTTCTGATAATTCAAATTCAGATAGATCATGAGTATTGTCCCGTACTTTTAAACCTTAATTATTACTATCCCGTTTTTTTGTTTGATAATTTAACTCAAGTTCTGTAAATTTGAAATTATTAACACTAAGGCAGCCTTTTGTCGAGTGCATAGAGACGTTTACGGGAAAAATCAGTGCCTGGCCTTGGTGTCCTTTTTTGCCTGGTTAGGCTCGTTTTTTGAGATGGTTTTTTACTTGCTTGGTTCATATAGACTCCTGGCCTCATAAGGTACTAAGCTCTAATTAATAACATGATGAAGGAAAAAGAAAAGTACTATCCAATCCAGTAGTGGAACCAAGCACCACCTATTCCAATTTAATAGTAAAGATGTTCATGTTAGGGATTTAGAATTGTTGTTATCCTAGTGGCGTTAAATGAGGTACGATTTGTTTCCGATAAATAAGCTTGGAAGTTGAAATTTTGTTGTATATTCAAAGTTGAGATCACGACCATCAAATTGGCTTAACTAACAAAAGACGCGCAATCTACACTTGAATGTCAGTATTAATATGGTTTTGTAGGGCATGGCATGAATTTCTGCCAATACTTTAATCTGTAAGAGCCAACCTGACATATGTGTTCATGATTAGTGTAGAGCCAACCTGACTTAGATGACTTTGACCTGTCAGAGCTTAAGTGTGATTGCAACGAACGGTAGTGCGACGCATCTACTACAGTGAAAACTACGAACATATGTGCTATCTAATATGTAATGTGACAGAGGTGATATTTCTTCTGTAACTCATATACAAAATTCTGCAACATTTTTCTGAATTTGCATTTCACTAAATTTTCTCTGGTTTGATGTGTGTAATGTGTGCAGGGTTGTAGTTTGTCAATCCGGGAGGACCTGCTCAACAAGTATGCAGAACAGATGGTTAACTACTGCACCACGGCTTCAAACAATAGTCTGGATGATTCATTGGTTTCATCGGTGAACCTTGTGAACAAGAAGAAAGAACAACTTTTACAACTGGAAAACAAACTGGACTATGTATGTTCAGAACTGTCAGAGTACAAAGACAAGAACATATGTCATGATAAAAGACTCGAAGACGAAAAATGCAAATCTAGGAAATGCCGTGAACTTTTCTGGTTCGTGCTAATATTGTATGTAGCTAGATTACTGATTCTCACCCTCTAGGGTAAAGATTATATATCGTGTAATCCAGTCTTTCATTATATAGGTAAAATCAGATTCATCATAGTCTGAAGGTTACACATAGATATTTCATAATTGCAAACCCTTGCTTCAGTCTCTGTATCCACTTCGGTTGTCAACATGCATGCATAAATTGAATTACAAATATGATCAAAACCAACAAAGCAACAAGGTCGCTTGCACTCAATATTTTTGAACCAGCCGCAGTAGCACACAAGCAATGTCTTTACAGAACAAAACAATCCTTACAGGAAATAGAACATGTAACCAAACTTCAAGGCCCGGCACAGCAAAACCAAACTTCAGGTCTCGGTACATACAGGAAATAGAGATTGTAACCAAACTTCATTTCTCCCTCTTTTGCTGAGTTGCTTCAAAATACTTCTGCAAACGGTAACCTTCTTTGGAGCATATAAACCGTCCCGGCCACATACTCTTTCTAGTCCAATCTCACATTGAACCCTTTCTCTTTCGCATATTTGTTGTAGTGCTCGTAACCTTGTTCTTCGCTATCAAATATTTGACTGACCATCGTAATATATTCTTCTCTCAGCTCTGTTTCGCCAGTACCATCAATCATCCAAACCTGCCATTATCAAATCATCATACTTAGTATATGTACATGTCATGTCTGCCCAAATTATTATAAAGCGCAGCAACTATCCATTAGGTAATCACATAAACTTTCTATCACACAATTTTAATTTGGCTTAGATCTATATACATGAACCAGAGACCGCTGAACAACATAGTCTAACAGAACTCATAAATTAAAACATCAGGAATTCATGATACATCAACTGATTGGCTCCAAATCCAATGAAAAATTCAGTAAAATTTGTAACATCAGTTTGGTTCAAAACAATATATGATAGCAGAGACAATACTATGTGTTTGTATCTTTAGGGTATACATGAACCAGAGGCGGCTGAACAACATAAAAACATCAGCATACATCAACTGATTGGCTCCAAATCGAATGAAAATTTCAGTAAAATTTCTAACATCAGTTTGGTTCAAAACTAGATACGATATCAGAGACAATATTGTCTTTCTATCTCTTCAAATTTCCCACCACTTCGAACACACAGGCTACACGTTAAACAATTAAATTCTTGGCAAAGAATGTACTGATGTATGCCCACTAGTACCGTACTTCTACTTCACAAAGAAAGACAATAACTAACCAGGCCACGTCGCCACAGCAATGAAGAACGCACAGGCGACGATAAGATAACGGACGGGTCAGCCGCACGTTGGAGAAGAAGGGCCCTTCGACCAGGACGCATGAGGTGCCCAGACGGCGGCTGAGCAGGTGGCGGCGCGAGGCAGCCAAAAAGGCAAGATGCGGCGGCGGCGGCGGCGCAGTAGGGCCCGGGCCGTGGAATCGAGCGAGACAACGGGGTGAGGCGAAGCAGCGACGGCGCAGTGGTGTCCGGGGACGCTGAATCGAGCGAGGCGGCGGCGCAGTGGCTCAATCGATCGATCACAGGTGCTCCTCTATCGGAAAACAGGAGGAGGGTTAAAGTGCATATTGCCCTTTTGGCACTTTCAGAATGATAATATTAACACTAGTCCTTTATCACGAACGGTTAGATATGCTTGGTACTCCACCACGTCGTTATAGAGTACCGGGGTACCGTAAATTTTGCCAAATTGTTTTTAATATTTTCCGTGTTGATTTTTTGTAATGGTTTTCGTAGGATTGACAAGCTTTGGCATGGTTGGTCCTTAACTCTGAAAACGAATTTATCCAATCAAAAGGGCGTTGAGATAGAAAAATAACTTGCCCTAACCACCCGCCCTAACCTGGTTCAACCCATCGGCACACGCAGACATTCAGACAAGCAAGCGCGGACCGGTCGTCACGGGCCAGCGTGGCTTTGAGGGGTGTTGCTGGCGCCTGCAGGGCGAGGGGTGACAAGCAAATGAAAGCACCAGAAATGGTTGTTTGCTGCCGCCTGCAGGGTGTTGTGTTCACGTCTTCACGACAAGTTGTTTGTACTAGTATTTAATTGAGAAATTTAGAAGCTCATCCTCTGGTGTTATCGCTAGGTTGATCGAGTGAGCACACGTGGTACACTATATAATTTTCAAGTTGGCCATCCACTTACAAGTTTCAAACGCGGGGGGAGTATACTTTGATGACAGAACATGCACTCAATGATCCCGTAGGCAGCGTTGACAATCACAAACAATAATCCTTGAGGTGGTTGCCGTAAGATTTTTCTTAGGAAGAGTCCGTAGATGCAAATTAACGAATAAACAAAGTACAGTGGTTGGTGCCAATAATAGAGTGAACAAAACGGTCCACCTATCTATCAGCTGGCCAACATTTTGTTTCTAATGAGTTTAGCATACGACTTTTGATCCATCAACGATTCCCGGTCAGGTCTAATCACATTTGATTTGTGGCAGCTACAGATTAACTGATTCCCCACAAAAACAAAACGGTAAAGTGTAAATAAAAAAGCTAGAACTTCAAAATAGAATAAAAAAATTCAGTAAAGTGTAAATGCCTCCTTTTGAAACCTGCGAATGTTTCATCCCATTGGGATGACTAACTTGTGATTAAATTGCTCTTTGTTTTTGTTTTTGATCACTAGTTTAAACTAAGTACCTATTTAATCACAAATCTTTGATTCAAATGAATGAAACTTCACCATAATACAAATCTGAGACATGCATGATTGACTAGAATTTTTTTCCAAGTAGTTTAATTATTTAGTTTAAATTTTAAATCAAACAGGTACGTTGGATAAGAGATGAATGGTGGATGTTAGCACCAAGTCACGCTGAGACTTGAAACCATCAAGTACCGAAGTTCGGTATTTGGCTCGTTAAGTTGTAGCAGGTTTTTGAAGAGTACAAAGCTATCAAATCCTATACTATATCCAATCGTACAAAGTTGATTTCTCTTTCATGCTCCTTTTATGTGTATCCCTTATGTGCATTTATTCAGTACTGTATATCATGATATGCTTGAGTGTTTTGCCACTACAATGCTGCTGTATAGGAAGTACCTGCACCACTGTGTCTAATATCACGCAAACTTAAGGCAGTTCATTGGATTACCTAGCTTAGGTCCATATGTAGGATCCACCAACATTGTACCGATTCTGAATTTAAAGAATCGAGTAGTTGCAATAGTGTTTTCACCCTACTGACTACTCGAATTTCTTAACAGAAGAGGCACATGATGATGGAAAACTCCTCTTTAGGCAGACCCAAGTAAAATTACATTGTAGGACTCTTCAAGAGCACGTGACAACGGGTACCACTACCTAGAGACCAACCTTCGCGAAGGGAAAAACTTGCTCCACGAACGATGCATTGGTCGACACGTGGCAGGCCCCGCAGTCCGCGCGTGACCGAGTCCCGCATGTCCACCGCCCGCGCAAGTACGCGCTCCAAAACAGCTAGCCCGCCCGCGCGCGTTGCGACGCAAGTAAGAGCATCTCCAACAGGCGCGCTATATCGCGGCGCGCTAAAACCAAGAATCCGCGCGCGGTAAACAGATATGGCGCGCGGTGCCGTTTTTTCCTCCGCCGGGCGCGGCAAAATACAGCGCGTGCGCGCGCAGGAAAAATGGTCCTCCGCCGGGCGCGGCAAAATACGACGCGCGCGGGCGCGGAAAACAGATTTCTAGTTTATTTTGCATTCACAATTCATGAAAAAAATGACACAATTCATGAAACAAATGATACAAAGTGCAACAACATCACATAGTTCAACAAACACACACAAAATGACGTAGTTCAACAATGACTAGGTATGCATCTAAACCACAATGCCGCATCATCCACTCTACATTGCAATGAAATTCATTACCATCGGCTAGGTATGCATCTAAACCACAATTCGACAAAAAAGAAGTGTTTTTTACCTCTCGGGCATTTCACCATCCACCATATGTGCGCCCGCGCGGTTGCCGGACGGAGGCGTCGGCTGGGTCGGCGGAGGAGGAGGAGGAGGAGGCGCCGGAGGAGGAGGCTGTCGGCGGGGGACGGGCGCCTTCGCTTTCTTCGGTGCCGCGACGGCGGCGGGGCCGACGTGAGGCCGTTTCGTTGACGGCGCCTTCCCCTCCTCGGCGCGGGCCGCGCGTTGCCGGTGCCTCGCGCGGCCATCCGCGCCGCGGCGGCGCCTGCGTGTAGTGCCCGCGCGGCGGGACGAACAGCGCCCGCGCGGCAGCCGTTGGGTTCCGGCGTCGGCGCCGCCGCTAGGGTTTGCGCCGGCGCGGCGGAAGTGGCGGCGGCGGCGGAGGGTGTGACGAGTAGGGAGGGGTCGCCGGGTTGCCGGAGGGGTCGTCCATCGTCGGGATCGCCGGCGGCGCGCGGAGACGACGGACTGGGCTCGGGGCAGCGACGCGGAGGAGGAAGCTTCAGCGCGGGGGATTTTTCGCGGTTGGACGAGCGATGCCGCGCGCTGTAGCCGACGCGCCAGATATGCCGCTCCGGATTGTGCAAAACGCCGCGCGCCCTAAAAATTTTACAGCACCGCGCCGTTTACCGCGCCTGCTGGAGCGCCTGATTCTGCCCCGCGCGCGCTATATCGGACGTTTTTATGCCGCGCGGCCTATATAGCGCGCCTGTTGGAGATGCTCTAAGTGCCCCTCCCGCGCGTAGCCAAGCAAGTACGTGCCCTCCCTGACGCGAGGTACGCATCCAACAGATGGATCGATCCATCGGAACTAGCTAGCTATCTAACAAGTGAATCAACAAATGGATCGATCCATCGGAAACTAGCTAGCTATCTAACAAGTGAATCGATCGATCTCACAACTACCGCGGGCGAGTACACGACGCACACGAGAATACAGTGACGTGTACCACACGAGTACAGTCACGGAACGAGTGTAGGTACAGTCGCGCACAAGAGACAGGTACAGTCGTCCACATAAGACAGGTACAGTCGCGCACACGAGACAGGTACAGACGCGCACACGAGTAAGTACAGTCGTCTACACGAGCGAGTACAGTTAGAGTCGTCCACATAAGACAGGTACAGTCGCACACGAGTACAGGTACAGTCGCTCACACGAGACAGGTACAGTCGCGCACACGAGTAAGTACAGTCGCCTACACGAGCGAGTACAGGTACAGTCGTGCACATAAGACAGGTACAATCGCGCACACGAACGAGTACGAGTACGGTTGCTCACACGAGTAAAGGGAAAAATGCACTAAATACCTTCAAAACAGAAGTACTTATCAGTTCATGCACGAGTACAGTTACATACACAACACGAGTACAACCATAGTAGTATAGGAAGTACGAAAAAAAGGTATCTCGAAACCTATCAACATGGGATCTAGTTTTGAAGATCTCGACGAGAAGATCTCAAAAGTGAAAACGGTTCGTCATTTGGACTTACGGTTCTCAAGATATTTCATTTTAAAAAAACGAATCTATGAAAAAAGGGAAAAACTGACACAACCCAGCTCTTCTCTCTCCTCCCTCATCCCCACTTTGC
This sequence comes from Lolium rigidum, assembly GCF_022539505.1. Lineage (NCBI taxonomy): Eukaryota > Viridiplantae > Streptophyta > Magnoliopsida > Poales > Poaceae > Lolium > Lolium rigidum. The sequence goes on from NC_061510.1 coordinate 408,376,134, forward strand.
TTCCCCTTGCGACACGTGGCGAGCAGGGAGACTACTTCCCAAGGATTTTCTGGCACCACAGCGCGCCACTTGTCGCGTGCGGAGCGAGTTAGCTTCCCTTCGCGAAGGTCGGCATTTTTCTTAGAGTTTTCGCGTGACAAGACGTGGATATTTGCTCGCCAGGTCTCGCTGAACTGGAGTCTACAATACAAGCCTGGCCACCTCCGCCTTCTCTTGCTCGCTAGTGGCCTTGAAAAACTAGAGTTGCACTTACCCTAAAGTCGCGAAAATTAGCCCAGACCAGCCCAGCCCACATGACGGTTCCCTCCCATCCCAGGCTCCCAGCCCAGCCTCACTAGATACACCACAGATCGCACGCACACCGCGAGAAGGGAAGAGGAAGAGAAACAAAAAAAACATCTCCCTCTCTCCGGCGGCTTCCTTCCCTCGTCTCCACGCTGCACCGGCGCTCCCCTCCTCACCGTCACCAGCTCCCGCGGCCCCGAAGATCCCGCCTCTCGCCTCCGACGCGCGGTGTTGGTGCCGCCCTGGCGCTTGCAACTCGAAATGGGCCTGCCACCACCGCTTCCGCCACTTCCTCCCTCCCCGCGCCGGCGCCGAGCGCCCCCTCGTTCCCACGCTGCCCTCGGATAGCCTCACGGTGAGTGCCTTGCGCCCGTGCTCCCTTGATTCCGAGTGTCCGCGTAATTTGTTAGTCTAGGGTTAACTATCCTTTGATCTTCGGTTAAGGATCAGCAGAAAGAATACTCTGCTGTTTCTGCTGCCATGTCCCGTGTTAGGGTTTATTTCATTCGCTGCAGTTCCGTTCATACAAATACATGATGGGTATTCCACGGTGCTATGTTATCTCGTGTCTTTGCTGAGGGTACTGGTTAATATTGAGGCTAGGGATGTGTATTATTCCCTTAGTCCAGTCCTGTTGCCATCATAAGCAGCTTCTCGGATGGCTGTCCAGAGACACGTTTTATTTGATTTGGTAACACAAGTTGGTGCAGATTCTTGCCTCTTATGTTTCTTTTACTTTTTATGATTCATAGGCAGCAGCTGCTTGGCAGCAGGCAGGGGCAAGATGTCTGGCAATGTGAGTTGCTTCTACTCGAAAAGGAGTTACAGTACTTCTTTTTGTCCGCTGAGAAGCTAGCCTATTCTCTAGTTTGAAAACAAAAATCTGGTGCGATGTGCATATAATTTAAATGTTTTACTTGATCCTATGTTATGAGTTATAAAAAAGAGCAAATCTGACAACGTTGGTCGTTTCCTGACATGAAATGAAAATGTATGTTGGTATATGTACGGTAAGAGTTTAGAGCATCTCCAGCCGCCCCAAATGACGCCGGATCGAGCGTTTGGGGATATTTTTTCTTCCGTTTGGAAAACGTCGCTCCCCCATACATTAAAATAACTTATTATTTGTTTTATTTTTTATATTTTTATTTCAATAGAGAGAAGGAATTTATAGGTACAATGGAGATTTTCAAAGTAGTAACAAATTACACATAAAAACTTCGAAAAAATATGAACTAATTCTTTTAACTTCTTCTTCTTTGATGGCCCCGCCTTGTCGTCTTCACGGAAACGCTTCCTGCTCGTCACCTCTTCCGAAGAGGTAGTGGCAATCGACGCGTCCGAGGAGCTTGTGTTCCCCTCCGACGAGTAATCCTTGGTGTATTCGTCGTCGTCGTCGGTGCTCGTCGGTTGCGCCTCCGCCTTCGCCTTCGCCCGGGCCCTTGCCTCCTTCTTTGTCGCCGCCGCCTCCTCCACCTCCAGCCGTTTCCACCTGCCATCTCCATCCTCTTCCTCCTCCTCCTCATGGCCGTCGTCGGCGATGGCCTCCACCTCCTCCTCATGGTCGTCGTCGGCCTCCCACTCCTCCTCGTGGCCATCCGTCGGTGGGGAACTTGAGCTACTAGGCGTCACAGCTCTGTCCCACCAATGACGCCATCCCGACGACTTCCGCTCGCTATCGGTGTCCGATGGTAAAGAGAGGTTGCTCATGGTCAAAGAGGGAGAGGACAGATGAAGGGCGCCGACCGGTTGGAGATCGGAATACGCAGACGTAGGGGTCTTATTGAGCGGGGATGAATGGCGGCGCAGATATCAAAGAGGGTTGCGGTTGCTCTTTTGCGGGGTTCGCGCTCCATTCCGGCTGTTCGCGCGTCGATCGACGCGGTTGCCACTGCGACGGTTCCTCTTCCCGGCAACTGCACCGTCGCTAGGTAGGCGACGATTGAGCGTCGTTCGTGTGTCAATGACGCGTCGGGTCCGCCACTCCCGGCCTTGTTTCTTGCGGTGTCCGGCGTGTCCGGAGCGTCCCCTATGGAGCGGGAACGGGCTCGGGGCGCCGGACACCAAATTGGGCCGCACCGAGCGAAAAGGGCCTTCGGGGCGCGTGACTTGAAACGAAAAAAAATGTCCGGCACGTCCTAAAACATTTTGGGAAGCTTTGTTCCTATCGTTCTCATTTCATAGGATCCGCACTCGGTCGGCCTTCCGGTCGGCCTTCGCTCTGGGAAAGTGGAGAAAACCTCCCGTCTCCAATTGCTCTTTTTCAAGAACCAACCTGAGGTTGGGTGGTTAGGAGGATGGTTGTATCCCCAGCCCACTAGAGTTCAAACCCAGGTTTAACATCTGTGTGTCTCATAAAGGCGGAATATTCATTCTGTGGAAAGCGATGTTTCCATCGATAGCGAGACGCCTGTGGTGACTTCCTCAATTTTAAGATCCAATCCGTCGGTTTAGTCTTTCGGAGGTGCTTATAGGGTGGGCGGCGTAGGTGTTTTCGGAGGTGCTTATAGGGTGGGCGGCGTATGTGTGATTCATAGAGGTGACTTCCTCTATATGGGCGAGCGTTTGTACTGTGTTTGTCGAAGAAAAAAAAAATTGCTCTTCCCCTACGCATCGAGTTTTTTTTTTAGATCAAAGGCACTCAAGTGCCCAACTTTGAATTAACAAAGCCACCAACGGCGAGAAAGATACAAAGTGCTGAACCCAGCTTACAGAACGACACCACACACCCACACGAACTACCAAAGAAGCTACAGCCGGAAGCGCGATCAACAAGCTCAGCCAAAGCGCCTACGAGGACTCGGAGAAGAACTGGAGTCTACAGTGTCGGGCCGGAGCTCACTCGAGAGCGAGCCATTTTCACGCGCGCCTCAACAGAACTCCTCCGTCGCAGAGACGCCACCGGAAGCCGACCACCACCGGGGGCCGACCCACGTTGCTCACACACCGAAGAGCAGCGCCAAGGAAGCTCGACAAGGGAAGGGCACGAAGCAAGCCTTGCCGAAGATTGCCAAACGAAGAGTCGGCGTCATGAAGAAGCCTCGCACCTCCGCTGACCAACCGACGGGGAGCCGCACACCGTGAGCTCCAAGGTGGTGTCTTCAAGAAGAGAACGACGCAAGAGCGCCGCCACCACCCGATCCGAAAATCTTGGGCTTTCGCCCGGAGCACCTAGGGGAGCCGAGAGAAGCCGCATCGACGCCTTCAAGAAGGGGACGGCGTCTGTAGACGTCGCCGTCGCGTCTCGGGAAGACCCGAGCAAGGGTTTCCCCCCGGCAACACAACTCCGCCACCAGCACAGGGTAGGGGCACCGCCAAAACGGCGACCACACCGCTGCCACGGAGCGCCGCTCGCCGAGGCCACGCCGCCCACACGACCATGGCCACCGACCAGCACCTGAACCTCTGGCTCGCCCGCCAGCCAAAAGGTTCCCACCAACTGAGGCCGCCACCTCGTAAACCGATCTCCTTGCGCCGCCGGACCGCAACGAGCACCGAGGACTTCGGCCGACACCGGGCTCCCGCACACCATCGGACAACCACCGGCCTCACCGGGATCTACCCCGCGCAGATCCCGGGGAGGGAGCTCCTCCACCATCTCCGGGCGAACCACAACCACCACGGTTGGTGCCGCCACCGGATCCGGAGGGCAGGCAAAGGGGAACTCCAGCGGCCAGATCGTCGGCCAGCAGCCACCCCGGCTGCCGGAATCGACAGATCCGGTGGAGGAGAGTCGCAGGGCACGGGAAATGGGCAGAGGCCCCTGCCCCTGACCCAATCTCGCGGCGACCGGGGCGCCGAGGCCGGCGGCCGCGCAACCCTGGCTCCTCCCGGATTCTCCCTTGCCCCAGCACGCAGCCGACCCGAGCGCCGCCACCCGCTGCGCCCGCCGCTGCCCGCTGAGCTCGCCGCCGACGGCCGCGCCGCCGCCAGCCGAAGCCGTCAACATGGACGCGAGGAGCGCCAACCGCCGCGCGGGCCTGAGCCTCCGCCAGCCAGCCGCAAGGAGGGGGGCCTCGCCGCCGCCGTCTACCGCACGGGCAAGGCCCGGCGGCGACCACCGGCGGCGGCGGGGCGGGGGGAGGGAGAGGTCGCGGGGCTAGGGTTTTCTCTCGGGGGGAGGTCGCGGACTAGTGGATATCCCTACGCATCGAGTAGCGACAGGCACGGAAGCATCGCCGCCGGCCCTCCCGGACGAGCTCGTCGAAGAGATTCTCCTCCGCCTCCCGCCCGACGACCCAGCCTGCATCCTCTGCGCCTCCGTCGTCTACAAGACCTGGGGCAGCGCCGTATCCCACCCCAGCTTCCGCCGCCGCCTCCACGAGCTCCATCGGGCACCCCCTGTGCTCGGCTTCCTCCGCAAGTGGGACAGCAAGCCCTAGCACACGCCCCGCTTCATCCCCACCACCACCTCATCCTTCTCCCTCGCCGCGCCGGACTACAGCACCTGGCGGGCCCTCGACTCCCCCCACGGCCGCGCCCTCTTCCTCTCCAAGAGGCAAGATCCACAGAAACTCTTCGTGTGGGAGCCAATCGCGGGCGGCGGGCGGCTTGTGCCGGTGCCCGCACTGTGCAAGAGCCGCTACGGGAGGGCGGCCGTGTTCTGCGCAGCGGATGTGTGCGACCACGGCGACTGACATTGTGCTCCATTCCAACTGGTCTTGGTCTTCAATGTCCGCGACAGCTGCTACGACCAGTATGACTTGTACTCGTCGGAAACCGGAACATGGGGCGAGCCTACCTCGTTGCACGGCCATTTCGGCATGGACTTCACAGATTATACCAGCGTCCTCGTCGGGAGGTCTCTTCTGTACTTCATGTCTGATGATGAGTTCATCGTGGAGTATGACTTGGCATGACACAGCCTGGCTGTGTTCGTCGCACTAGACATGGAGTCCCACTGGCAACCAGAGAATGTTAATCTTGTTGCGGAGGACGGTGGAATGCAAGTTAGCCAAGCATCGCATCTGCATCTAAAATTTTGGAAAGGGAGGCGAGTAACGGCCCTGATGCACAATGGGTGCTAAGCCGGGTTATCGACCTGGGCAATATTTTACTCCAAATTGGGGTTGCCCTGGAGGAAGGTGACATAGGCATCCC